>NW_026000211.1:7109539-7126924 GCF_001458135.2 Marmota marmota marmota | reverse complement strand
GGGGGGGGGGGCACACCAGAGATGGAGCTCAAGGGCACTCGAACACGGAATCACATCTCCACTCCTATTTTGTATTTTATTTAGAGACAGGGTCTCACTGAATTGCATTAGTGCCTTGCTAAGTTGCTGAGGCTGGCTTTGAACTTGAGATCCTCCAGCCTCAGCCTCCCAAGATACTGGGATTACAAGCATGGGCCGCTGCATCCAGCCTCATTCTTTTTACTTTTTAAGAGAAATATAACATCAAAGACACTAAGCTAAAGCTCTAAGTACTCTTCCCCAATTCCACTGCCCACTCCAGATGTAACCACAATCTGAAATTTGTAACAGCTATGTATGTATCCATAAAAACTTACACATTTTAAAATATAAAATAAGCAGTATCCTTCTTAAATTTATCAGTTTTCATTCATTAGCTCTATTTCATTTATTCAAATTACTATGCAAAATTTCATGGAATGTATATATTATATATATATACATATATATTATTTATTAACTCATTTTGCTAGACATTTCTTTTGGTTCTGTTTTTTTGCTATTAGTACAATACTACCATGAACATTTCCTATATTTACCTCCTTGTAAACATCTGATTCTTTAGGGTAGATCATGGCAGGGTCATTAGAAAAAATTTACTAAATATTGCTAATCAACTCTCCAAAGTAGTTGAATCATATTCTTTTATTTTCACTTGATCAATCAGCAAAAAGACCGAAGAGACAATGCACCTTCAATTACACATATTTCCAGTGGAGAGGTATTAATTTACCCTATTTACCAAAGCCCACATATTGAAAATATGCATTGATATCATTATTTACAAAGTTCTCATATTATAACACTATTAATTCTCAAATTAAATTTAAGAACTTTCTTAAAATTGTTAGCAACTTTTACTTGAGATTCTCCTGTCTCAGCCTCCTGAGCCCCTGGGATTATAGGTGTGTATCACCAGGCGTGGCAAAATTGTTAGCAATTTTAAAACGCTCCAAGGACATTGACTTGAATCTAACAGAAATCTTATTGGTTATGACCTTATAGTCTTCTGGGGCAGGGGGTGGGGAAGGAAGTATTATCTAATAACAGAGAAAAAGAAAATTTCACTTAGCACTTCATTCAAAGTACATTTTGCTCTAATTTGGTGTTCTTCAAAGTTTAGTCTCCCAGAACAGCAGCAATAAAATCATGTGGAGAAAAGCCCACTCAAACCTTATGAATTCATAATTTTGGAGATAAAGGGACTCCAAATGTGATGTTTATGTTTATTAAAGTCAGAAAACCACTGTTCTAATGAATGTGATTTTAAAATCAACCATGCAAAAAATTGTTACCTGAGAATCACAAAGCTGATTATGAAAATGCTGAATTAAATCATTTAATTCTTCATTTAGTTCAGATGTTATACTGACTCCAGATAAGCTACCTGTAGTTTCTCCAACTGAAAAAAAATTAATAACTATTCATTAATATAAATAAATCAAACATTTTTTAAGTTCTGAGAAGCTAAACATAAAGTGAGGGAAAATTCACCTAAAATAATGTGAATTAATTAACCTTCTTATTTATCTGCCAAATAATCCTTTTATTATAAGTGTCTGTCTACTCTAAAAATAAAGGACAACTGCAAAACTGTAGTACAGTGCCTCATCTTTTTCTGACCCAACATACAAGGAGTAATGGTGTTATAACCCAATTAAAAACCTGTGACTCAATGCATTAGGGGTGGAGCAGGTTTATCCAAACAACCCATCTTTATGTCTACTTCTAAATTTCTTTCTCTCCTGGAAAAATAAGAATTTCAGGGCTGACAATTCCACATATATACTCCAAACTCTACATGACAAATAAAGAAGTTACAGTCCAGTAACTAGTGTATACCTTGCAAAATACTCTTTCCCATGACAACTGTGCTGCTTCTCTTAAACACCAGAAGATTAAATAGTGTAACTCTGGCTTTTCATCAGTATCCCTCTGAAAAATCTCATACATACAGGAGCAAATCTATTTAAAAATACTACGCTAAAATTCTTTTTGTAGTATTGTATAAAATAAATTCAAATCCAAATTCCTATTCATTCTATTCTTGTTCCTTGCCTTGTGATAGTTTATTTTTTAAAAGATACTGTGTGTTTACTTAAAAAGGTTCATATTTAGAAATATGAAGAAGACCTCTGGCCTAAAATTCAAAAAGATCTGACTCTTTCTGTATAAGCCTAGGGAAAAAAGAAACTTTGATATAAAACAAGAATAAGAATAAAAGTTTTAGGTATGGTTATAGTTTGGATGAGGTGTTCCGAAAAGCTCAAGAAAGTTTCGGAGGTGGAATAATTGGGTTGTGAAAAGCTTAACCTAATCAGTGCACTTATTTCCCTGATACAGATTAACTGGGTCATAACTGGGTGGAGGAGGTGGGTAATTGTGAATATGCCCTTGGGATATATATTTTTCCTCAGTGGGTAGAGAAGTCTTTTTGCTTCGTGGTTCCATTTTTCCTAGCTGTCTTCCTCTGCCATGCCCTTTCACCATGATGACCTGCCTCACCTTGAGCCCTGAGGAAATGGAGTCAGCCAGCCATCTATGGACTGAGACCTCTGAAACCCTGAGACCCAAACAAACTTTTCCTTCTCTACATTGCTGTTGTCAAATCTTTTGTAACAGCAGCAAAGAAAGCTAACTAAAACAGGTACTAACCTACAATTCTATCATAATCAAATGAGATGATGTAAATATTCAAGATTAATGTAACTATGAAGGGAAGTCTTTAAAGTCTGATACTTCAAACTTTAAAATATTTAAAGAGTTACTTCTTAACTAGGATTGTCTTCATATTGAAATAATTTATTTTCCAAAATTATGTACTTTCTAAGTATAAATATAAATACAATGGTACCCTGGATTTTATGAGGAAAAATTAGTATAATTATTAATACACACAACATATATTATAAAAGTGACTTAAAAGTCATAAAGCTCCTCATGAAAATATAAAATTAAATAAGATATAACAACAGTGATCAGACAGCTGAGCTGGTAGGCTAGATCTGGAGAGCAGTATAAATTAACTCACAAAACAAGTAGTCTCGGGACGTAAGTTCACTAGCAAAAATGAGGTGCTCAAAGGAAAAAAAATATTAGAATGTAATGATAGAATACTCTATTAGGAAACATAATTTAGCCACTAGAAGAGTGTGTCATAAACTCATCACTTTTTACCCCCTAAATATACACAATTATTATTTGTCAATTAAAAATAAAACTAAAAAAATAGCCTAACTGAACTTAATTAAGTAATTATCTTACTTTAACAAAAAAAAAAATAAAACATTCAGGTGAAGGTAATGAGACAAACTACAATACTAAATACTAAACAATTCAATAAAACTTTCAACTAAATGACATATAGCTATGATGAGAAAAAGAAGAAATGAACATTTCTGAGTCTCAAGAAAACTAATATGAAATTATACTTGAAAAAAGCCAGTATACAAAATTGGAGATCTAATTGAAATAACTGAGCTACTACTAACATTAAATGGTAAAGTGCTCTATAAATTTATTTATTACCTCACTTAAGGTTTTTAATACTTCATTAGGAGGCAAACAAAGAATGGCAATCCTAGTTGAATAAAGTACAAAAACTGAAAATAAAAGCATCAAGAGCCCTATCAATCTGAGGCACAAAAACAGAACTGCAGCCTGTCCCTTTTACCTCTTAAGGGTACTCTCTGATGAAAAGGAGAGCGAGCTGTCTGTCTGCATCGTACAGTATGATGGCCAGGAGTTGTCCCTGCAACCTTTTCTGCATAACCAGAGAAAAGCACAGGATAGGGTAAGCCTCGTATGCAGGTTTCTAAACTAGTCAACAATCACAACCTGACTATATAATAACATCATCAACCTTGCAATGTAAGTGTTTATTGAGCCTTGCTTATAAAAACATATGAAGATTGTCATACCAGAATCATCCATCACAGCAATAGCTTGCTCTGCTTTATGCTGCAGAGCTAGAAGAGCAGCTTGTCGTCCCTGCAGAGCTCGCAGTTGCTCCTGCTGTTGTAACATCCTTTTTAATAAATCATGCTGTTTCTTCAAATTTTCTATCTCTTCCATAGGCTCCTGTTCAGGATCTCTGGCCTGGAAAATAAGAGCAACAATACTTATATCTATATTAAAATCCATTTTCCCCTTCTGACTACAAAAATGGCAATATATGTACATAAATAATACATTAGAATTAAATATGCAACCCTATATACAATTTTAGTAGACCTGAATAAAAAAGAATCAGAATAGAATGATAACATACAGATAGCCTGCCATGTTAAGAGTTAGGTAATTTCATAGTATAAGATCAGAAGCAATAGCTTATCATGAAGAGGAATTAACAAAAGGAAAGAAAGGAAAAAGACATACAAAACATAAAACCGAAAAATTGACAAGGGCAAGAGGAGTTACCTACACACACACACACACACACACACACATACACACAGAAGAATGAGGGGAACCACAGCCAATAAAAAATTGAGAACAGTTTAGACTGGGTTAATGCCCAAAAAGACTCTGTAAAAAGGCCAAACTAAGAAATTTTCCGCCCCACTCTTGGAAGTGATGCTACAAACACAATGCAAGACTCAGAGGCTCTGGCAAGAGAATGAGAATGAGAAACACAATGCAAGCCTCAACACCTTAGCAAGATCCTGTCTCAAGATAAAAGAAATGGGGATATAGCAAAGGGGTAAAGTGCCCTTGGGTTCAATTTCCATCCCTAGTACCAAAGCATACAAAATAACACAATACAAAAAAAAAACAAAACCCTCAGACAACAAACCCACTAATTTCTTTCTAACCAAGGACAAAAACTTTAAAAATAAAGTTACTTGATAATTTTATGTAAAAAGGCTTTAATGTAACTGCATCACATTAGGCATATAAAACGCAGAAAATTGTGTATTTCGTATCATACCATTACATTTTTTTACTTTTAAATTATGCCCATTCAGCTGAGTCTGAGGACATAAAATAGAAGTAAATACTTACAAATTCCCCCAAAATGATAGGAAGTTATCATCCTGCCTAAAAGTAAAGTAAGAGATTAAACAAGCAGCATTGATAAGAAACAATCAACTTTTAGACATTAATTTTAAAATCATACAAAATGTAATCCAACAAGAAAAAAGAAAAGTCAAAGATATGAATTTAAATATAACCCCAAAACAATCATTTTTAATATAAATTATGCATGAAATATATATCAGTATTTTTTCGTCAGTGATTTACCATAATTTTTTTAATTTAAAAATTCTATGATTTTACCTAACATTTACATAAAATATTCACCTTTGTTTTATTTAGGCAATTTTAAATTTGTCTTGCTAACAAATTTTTGTTGGAGGTTTTGTATATTTTAAATAAGAAATCCTCGCCCCCTCTATAAAAAAGTTCAATGATTTAAAAAAAAAAACAACATACTGATCTACTTTCCATATGTACACCTGAATTCTGGACAAATAATGGAGAACAACAGATGGCTCAAAGTAAGTTTCTTTCTGGCTGACATCCCTTCCCAGTACTATGTAAATGCCTCTTTTCTTTAACTCCCCAAATAGAATGCATCAGTATTGTGACTAAGAATGCGTAACTGTGAAAACATTTTACATATGTGACTAAGAAATAAAATAGGAAATCGACTTATGATAAAAATATTTAATGTCCACATCAGAAGAGCCTGATCAGTGCCATATCTACTTATTCTGGACTATTTCTAGACTTTATGAACATAGGACAGAAGTAATCTATAATCTTGGTTAGCCTGCTATTTATTGAAGGCTTTTCTATTGTGAATTCCTAATAAACTACAATCCTTTTCAAAGTAACTACTGTTTACTCAGTTTTCTGCCATCCTACACAAGAGGAAGGATGTTATTTATATTTATATATTTATTTAATATATATTTGTTATTTATATTCATCCCTATTAAAAATTCATCTTCTTAGTTCTGGCATATTTCAAGACTTTACGTCTTGGGAAAAAACCTGAAACACTAGGAATAATTGTCAATAGTCCTCTCAGATTTGGTAAAAGATCATTTCACAATAATTTCAACAAAGATATTAGTAAAATGTAAAAAAAAAAAAAAAAAGACCAAAAAAGGTACAACTACACGATTTTCATATTTTTCATTAATCCAAAAATGAACTTCCAACAATTTTTTAAGTTTGTGGAATTCTATCACCATTTAATAACTTTTGTACCCATGTAAATAATATTTCAGACAGATATTTACAAAAGCTGAGTAAAAGGGAAGGAATGCTGAGAATAATAGATTCTGTTTAGCAGAGGAAAAAATAAAGTCAAATGTTGGGAATAAATTTTATCCTAGGAAATTAAAATCATTTTAGGAACTGAGTACTAATAAAACCACACTAGGATGACCTTAAGAATCAAGGTAAGAATCATAATTTAAAGACAGTCAAATTGTAATAAACTCCAAATTCACTTACAAAAATAATTTTCAAAGAAACTTAAGAACAGAAAAGAGTTTTCAACAACACATTATGGGGATAAAAACAGAGCTAAGATAAACTAGACTGTACTGTCAACTCTCAAATTTTGTCACTATTCAGGATAAAAGGAGACAAAAATTCCAAAGGATATTATTGTGGTTCATGTTCACTTTCTCCTCTTCACTGCTACTAGTTTTTAAAATAATCACCCACTTTACTCCTCTGTTGGGGCACCATTTACTTAATTAACACTTTAAATTGCAAGATCCCCATAACTGATTTCAAACTGTGTCCTCGAAGTCTACAAAACCAAACAAAAAACACAAACTGCCAAAAATCTAGAATTAAGTTTTGTGATTTTTCAACAGTCATAAAAAGAAAATATAAATATCTACAAAATGGAAAAGAAAGATCCAGTTGGAGATAATAAGCTAGTAATAAAACATGAAATTAATATTGTATATACTCAATTATTAAAACACTTTGCTCTTGCAAAAGGATATAAATACTTCTATGAATGATATGATATTTTTATCCAAACTGTTTCAGGTGGAACTACATAAACTTATGTTCAATACCTTTATGCAAATCATAGAAAATTAAAAGAAAGAACATTTAAATCAAACACTGAAAGAAACCCAGCAAAAACATTAATAAACAAGTCTACTACATAATTACTTTTCCTTAAAAAAAAAGGTTTCCAATAAAAACAAAAATATAAACAACTATAAAGCTTATCATTCTTACAAAGAGAAGAAAGCTAGTAGCTTGCTCAATTTTTTTCTTTCTTTTTTTTTTTTAAAGAAAGAGGAGAGAGAAAGAGATATTTTTTTTAATATTTATTTTTCAGTTTTTCGGTGGACACAACGTCTTTATTTTTATGTGGTGCTGAGGATTGAACCTAAGGCCCCGCGCATGCCAGGCAACCGCGTTACCACTTGAGCCACATCCCCAGCCCTCAATTTTCTTTTTCTTTAATGAATTACCACAGAAAATAAGACAAAATGCAAAGTATCATAATGCACAAACACTAATATCAGAAACAAAAGGTAACTAATAGTCTGGATTTAAGAATGTTAGGTATTTTGAGCCTAGATAACAAAAAAAAGGAAATCAAATTACACTTTAAATCCTTTGTTAATGTAAATTAAAATCAGCTGCCACATATAATCCATGGGAAGGTATATAGGAAAGCAGAAAGAAATAAAAATGCAGAAAGAAATAAAAATGCTAAGGGATAGCATTTTACCAAAGCAAGTTACAGTATAATAATTAACCATATTAATAATTTATGTATTTAAGAGTAATAGCAAGAACAGAAAGCAAATAAGGAAAAGGAATATGAACAAAAGAGGTGCTACTTAGAGACTTCCCAAGTTAATATTGTGAAGTATACCTTTGAGGGAAATCCACGTTTTCGGCTATATTTCCTATTAGGCCTCAGTTCCCTGTCATTCTGAGGAGGTCTGTCACCTTTCCCTTTTGGACTTGTAGTAACGTCAATGTCTGAAACCTGTTCTCGTGAGGCTGAATTCCCTAGTTTGTCCTCAATGCACGGCCGAATTCTCAGACTAAAAGATGCCTCCTTTATTAAATAGTGTAGCATATTAATTTCTTAATACAAACTTCTGTTTAACATATAAGCCAGTCTTTTAAATAAACACAAAAGTTACCTAGTTCATCTTTAAAAAAGTAATCCACCCCCACCCCGAAGTGGCAATAAAATCAATCAGAACTTTACATTTTTTTAGACTAAATTGTTACTTATTATAATTAATAAATATCATATCCTAGCTACACAAAGCTGTTAAAGCATATTTTAACATTTATCCTACAACATATTATTAAGCAATTTCCATAATGTTATGGCTTTATGTTGTTATGCAAAAAATTCTCATCATGGTGAACACTTCAAAAATCAGAATATAAACTATAATAATCAACTATACCATTTCCCACCCCTCTCCAATAAATTTTTTTATCCACATTGCCCCAACCCTTCCATTTCTGCTGGTATGTAAGGAAGAAATTATTTCCAGCACCACTGTACATAGAAAAACTATTTCCCCATAGTAGAATCCATTCTTCAACAACTGTTTGGATCAAGCCTTCTGAGCATTTCCTGGTGAAAGCAAGGTAGAGAGAAAAAAAAAAAAAACAACATTCAAATTCCCTCTTCAAATCAGGAAGGGCAGGGAAGAGAAAGGAGGCAGATAAGAAACTATGCAGGTGAATACTAAAAGGAAACAAACTCTCAAATTCCTAATGCTGAATGGTATTTTGGAACAAATCTCAAAAACAGGAGAGATATATATATGGTTATCCTTTCAAAAGAAAATCTTTACTGGTTTTAAAGTTTACTAATGTATAGGCGTATCTGTTAAAATAAAAATGCTTGCAAGTATACTAGTTTTAAAGCACACTAACATCTGTGAGTAAAGTCTTTTCTACAAATCTTTCCTCAAAAGTTCTGTAAATTATTATTTTCCAAAGCATGGTTTCATGCTTTGGAAATTTCAAAAGAAATTTCATTTTTCAATCAGAAATTACAGTATTGGCAGAAGCTGTGATGCACACCTGTAATTCCAGCAACTTAGGAGGCTGAGGCATGAGGTTCACAAATTCAAGAACAGTCTCAGCAACTTACCAAGACCCTGTCTCAAAATTAAAGATAAAAAGTCCTGGGGATACAGCTCAGTGGGAGAGCACCCCTAGGTTCAATCCCCAGTACCACACACGCCCACAAACAAAATACAGTATTTTTCTCACTATGAAAAAAATAATAATGCAAATGCTGTCCTGTCCTATTTACTACTCTATCTAAATATTTCAATCATCTGGTTTTGCTACAGTACCAAACTAGGGCTTGAGAAATTAAAAATCCTAATATCCTTAAAATGATCCCCAATGGCAAATAACATGAATACTTTTCTAATGAATTATAGACTTAGTAATCATGAGTATCATTAGTGATTACAATAGCCCTTACATCCACAATAAATTTTAACGTATCCAATGCCTCCTAAAATTAGTAAAATTATACTTAAACAAATTAGAAAAACTATTTCTGAAAGCTAAAGTTCAGAAATTATTAAATTTTCAAATTAGCCATCAAAAGTACTTTAATGTGGGCTGGGGTTGTGGCTCAGTGGCAGAGCGCTTGCCTCACACATGTAAGGCACTGGGTTTGATCCTCAGCACCACATAAAAATAAATAAAGCAAAATAAAGATTAAAAAATTTTTTAAAAAGTACTTTAATGTAATTAAAATTTTTAAACTTCCATTAAAACATACATACAGCATTAACAGTTTGAGGGTTTCTTCCACTGGAATACTTTTCCTATAAAATATCACTGTGAAAAATGGGGGGAAAGTTTAAACCTTCATTTCCAGCACTTTAATTACCAAAAAGCCGCTTACCGTGGTATCTGAAGCCTCAGACTGCACATCTATGTTTAGCGATGTGCTCTCAGCTACAGAACCAGATCCCACAGCTGAGTCTATAGTCCGAACATCCTCCTCCTCATTTTCTCTAGCCTGAAATATTTTAGTGGTATAAATCATACAACTATTAAAAAGGGCAGTAAAATGTTATAATGGGTGGCAAGATTTTTTGAAAATACGTTAACTCCTCTAGGATAGCATCAAAATGTCATCAGTGATATATTATAAAAATAACTCGATGTTATAAAAAGATATAAAACTTACAAGAATTTTTTGGAGAAATTTCATGTACGACTTTTCTTGTTCTTTAAGGTGATCTATTAGATGAGTAAGGCGTTCAACATTAGCAGATCTTTCATTTTTCTCCACAAGATCTTCTCGCATGGAGCTAGCTTTAGTAATATAGTCACGAATTTGAACAAGTCTACTTACAATCTGCAGGGGAAATATTAAAAAGAAAAATAGCACGACACACAACATGTAAAACTTAACATAACCATCTCAATAGCAACAATTTTACAGATTTTTATTTCAAAAAGAATAATGGTACATCTAAGTTTATTATATGAATCCATACATGCAAAAAGTCTGAATCAAATTTGGATTTTAATCAACATAATTGGCAAGATTAAAAATCACTATCAATTTAAAAATAAATTTCAAAACTATTTTACCTTATATTACTTGATAAATACTAGTTATAAAATAAACTATTATTTATACAAATTTCCTTCTAATGTTTTCTCTTTTATGCCTAAGTATTATACTTTGAAAAGTACTTTTAAAAATACTACCATTAAAAAATTATTAGCGAAAATCTATTAATCACATTGTTTCTAATCTCCCTTTACCAAAATTAGCCATTCAGTATTTTGCGAATAAAAGAAATCTTAGTGAACCTATATGCCATTTTTCCAATCATTTAGTTTAAAAAATATTTATTCTACTTTAAGTATATCTGGCAGATTGAGGAAGAGTGTCAGGGAAATACTTTAATTCCACATAACTAAAATTCCTATGTGCATAACTAATATAGTTCTTTAAATCTTAATGTTTATTCTTTGAGGTTTGTGAAAACAAGCAAAATAAACTAGTTTTATCACCTGGCTGCTCTCCATTGCAGGCTCTCCTCTACCATCTTCTTCAGAGACTTGACAGTTTTGCAAAAGGTCATTACTTAAAGCAGTAGCAAACAATTCTTTACACTGTGTTGATCCAATCACTTCTCTTTTTTGAACACTTGCAGCCACATCTTTGCTCTTGTTAGTGTTAATCTGCATAGGCAAAAAGTTGAAGGGCTTTCGGTTTTCACTAAGCTGCCGTTTGTTGTTAGCTGCAGTGGCTCTACCTTGAGAATCACTTCCAATGCTTCTCTATACATGAAAATGAAATCAAATCACAAACAGTAATCTTTAACCACTTTTTAAAAATTCCAATGTTCTTAGTTTCACCATCAAGTATTGATTCAGCAGACATAGCTTTGTAATAAAATATGAAAAAGCTTCAGATCTACAAAATTTAATTAGCACTTCCTAGTTCTCATTTTCTTCAGACAACTGATAAATATGAACAAAATTAGTCTAGGTGACTTACTAGAACTTATGGGCCATATTAATACTGCTATTTGTTACTTCCTTACAGAATTTTTATAGTCTTTGGAACCAATGAATCAATGTTATTTAATATTAACATCAGCATAAACACCTATGTGCAGCACTGTTTTGAAAAAAGTATTCAGTTTAGTATCTGGTATAAATTAAATATTAACTAATAATTACCCTTTTCTGTAAATGTGGAAACATTTCTCTTTAAAGCACGTGTGACAGTAAAACATTGGTCAAGAGTTCATTATCATGTCTATTGGCTTTTAGATCAATAAAAATTCATCTAAGCTTTATTTCAGTGATTATATAAATACAAGTCAGTTTTAACTATAAAATATTTTATTTATTTAATCATACCCACATAATTCATTCAACAAAAACATCTACAAATTCTTATTTTATCCATATTGCGAGATTCAGTTACTGTTGCAACAAAGCCATTCATAGATACTTTCCTCTTTTATAATTAAAAACTCATATTTCTATGAACTGTGTCTACACCTCAATCCATGGGTAGATATTCGTGCTAACCTTATTTTACCCTTTCCTGGTCACAGATGACCTGGAAAAGAAATACATATCCAATTCAAATTGGCATAATTGTATTTTAGGTAATCTAGCACATCCCACACTTAACCAATAAATATGCTAAAGCTAAACTGGATACTTCCACTTACTTTTTTTTCCTTTTTTTGGCAACAGGGATTGAACTCAGGGACACTCGACCACTGAGCCACATCTCCAGCCCTGTTTTATATTTTATTTAGAGACAGAGTCTCACTGAATTGCTCAACGTCTCACTTTTGCTGAGGCTGGCTTTGAACTCTCAATCCTCCTGCCTCAGTCTCCCAAGCCGCTGTGATTAAAGGCATGCACCACTGCGCCTTCCCTTTCCACTTATTTAATAACAATTTTATTCAGTTAGTATCATGCAAAATTTAATTTCATAATGAAATAATTTAAATTAGTTATTAGCATAGTAATAAACTCCAGAAAGATGTCTTTGGCAAGCTGAGAAATAATACTGTTACCCACCTCTAGCAATTAGAGAAATGCAAATGAAAACTACAATGAAATTTGATCTCATTCCAGTCAGCATGGCAATTATCAAGAATACAATTAACAATAAATGCTGACAAGGACATGGGGAAAAGGGTACATTCCATACATTGTTGGTAGGGCTGCAAATTGGTGCAGCCACTCAAGAAAGCAGTATGAAGATTCCTCAAAAAACAGGAATGGAACCACCATATAACCATCAATTCCACTCCTCAGTATATACCCAAAGGATTTAAAATCAGAACACTTCAGTGATGTAGCCACACCAATGTTCATAGCAGCACAATTCAAAATAGCTAAGCTATGGAGCCAACCTAGGTGCCCTTCAACAGTTGAATACATAAAGAAAATGTGGTATATATATGGGATGGAATATTACTCAGCCTGAAAAAAGAAATTATGGCATTTGCAGGTATATAGATGGAGCTGGAGACTAACATGCTAAGTGAAACAAGCCAGTCTCCAAAGTCAAAAATAGACAGACTACTTTCTCTGATATGCAGAAGCTAACCCAAAATAAGTGCTGGGCGGTGCAGGGGGGGAGGGGACTTAAAAGAAAAAAAAAAGAATAGAAGATAGATTAGTGGAGTAGACAAAGGAGAATGAAGTGAAGGAAGGAGGGATAGGATGGGGAAAGAGAAATGAATCTGACCTAACTTTCTTATGTACATATATGAATACTACAGTGAATCTCACCATCATGTTAACCCATAAAACATTAATTAAAAAAATAAGTAAATGAAAGATCAGTAGAATTGAGGGAAGGGAACGGGGGAAGGAGAAGGGGAGGGCAAGAGGACATACTGGGGACTGAATTAGAACAAATTATATTCTATACTTTTAAAATTATGTCAAAATGAAACCTGTTGTCATGTACAACTTAAAAGAACCAATTAAAAACAAAGAAAAAAAATCTGTTTTCTTCCAAAAGACATAGCAGTATCATCGAGTATTAAAATTCTTTTTCCACAGCACAGAAACCTTTTAAAAAGTACAAGGCTCAATTCTTTTTTTTTTTTTTAATATTTTTTAGTTGTATATGGATATAATATCTTTACTTTTTTTAATATTTATTTTTATGTAGTGCTGAAGATCCAATCCAGGTCCTCACATATACTAGGCAAGCACTCCACCACTAAGTCACAGCCACAACCCTCAATCTTTTATTCTTAAGAGAAATTACTTAATCAATTTCAACTATTTCCCCATAGATAAAACTTGATTTTTAAAATAATTCACAAACCTGATCTAAGTCACTGAAGTTTATCCGTTGTTTAAGTTTCTCTAATTCTGCCTGCTCTGGAACAGACATCTGAGTCATATATCTACTATGTGGAAATGTATGTGGAGTCTTTGTTCTTCGCCTTCCAACTCCTGGTGATGACTCCGGAGAAATCTCATTAGTTACCCTTTTATCGCTTTCTACACCAAACTTTTTCTTATTCTTTTCTGATGATCTATTTGCCTTCTTCTGCTGGCCACCCCAATCCTTTAAAAAAGTAAAAGCATAAGTTAATCTGGCCTCTATCAAATCAGGAAAATAATTTGATAAGCTTAAAAATCTTTGATCAGTCTTAGAATCTAAACATTTTCAAAAGCGTTTTAAATTTTTTTTTCTATTTATAAATTAAATAGTGAAATAAATTATAGACACATTTACTGGCCTCCTTTAGATTGAAGTCAGCATGCATAGTAAAAAAAGACAACAGATCTGAAATCAACCTGGGTTCTAAAATAATTACTGTTTTTTAAAGAAATGTTCTACTGGGTGATCCTAGGCAATTTATTTAACTTACTACAGTCTGCTTCCTAATGCCTAAAATCCTAAACTTTAAAATGGGATTAAAAATGAAATACATAAACATCTAATACAGTGCTTCACATTTAGTAAGCAATAAATGTAACTATTATTTTTATAGACAATGATGTATTATATAATACCACACACAGAATTAAAATATGCTTAATATTATTGCTATAAAATATTTTTATTAATCACACCCACATAACCTAATTCATTCAACAAAAACATCTATAATTCCTACCTTATCCATATTAGTTACTACTATAATGAAACCATTTGGGTTACTTTTCTCATTTATAATAAAACTTGCCTTTCTATGAACTGTCCCTTCCATATATAGGTATTCCTGTCAACCCTTTATACTTACCCTACTCTCTCCTGGCCATAGCTAAAGGGAAAAGAAATGCATATGCAATCCAAATTAGGAAAATCTTATCCCAAATTTTCAATTTGGAAATAAAAGATAACCAATCAGCATATAATTATAGCCATAACTGAAAACTTAAAAATGATGGGGCAATTACACTATAACTTCATGGACCACAGAAGCAGATAATCCTAGTCTGTGAAGAGAAAACTGGGTTAAGAAGTACTTTGAAGCTGGTCATGGTGGCGCATGCCTTAATCCCAGTGACTCAGGAGCCTGAGGCAGGAGGATTTCAAGTTTGAGGTCAGCCTGAGCAACTTAGCTAGACCCTATCTCAAAATAAGTAGTAAAAAAGGGCTGGGGATGTGGCTCAGTGATTATCCCACCGCTGGGCTCAACCCCACAGATACCAAAAAGAAAAAAAAAAAATACTCAGAAGCAGAGTCACAGTAGAAAAAGAGTGGATTCTTGACAACTTTCCAGTTCCTTTTTCCAGTCCCTTCCCTAAAATCCACCTATATTCCTTCATATGGTTTCCATAAAACATCTTTATATCCTTATAACAAATCTCCTTTTTAGTTTAAGCTAAGTCAAATTGATTTGTTAGTTATAATAAAAGGGTCTTCAACTAATAATGAATAGTCCAGGGTACCTTAATATATTAACTAGCAATGTTAATAAAGAGTGAGTTAGATTTGGTGTGGAGAAAGCTGCATTTTAACATTAGAAATCAACAACACACCATCAATAATAAGATATCATACCATATTGTTGAGTCGGTCATCAACACTTTCATTGCTCCAGTTCGGTAAATCCTGATCATTCATTCCTTCTTCAAAAGGACCTCCTCCTGTGGCCATATTGGCTTTAACAATTAATTTCCTGAAAGACAAGTAAAAACTAAGGGTTTTTAACACATATAAAATAAGTTTCAATGTTTAAATCATTTCATGAAACTTAGCATATAAAAGAATTTCTGAAACACTAATTTTGTGAAAATAAAAAGAAGCACTATCAACCACATGTTACAGACAACATCAACTTTATCTTAGGTGCTATCATATATTATGTTATCATGAGTTAAGTAGCTCGAGTAGAGAAGGAAAAGAAACCCTCTGTATATCCATTATGTGCACTGCATGCTTTAAGATTATTTTAACTTACTCAACACAGTCCTAAAATGTAAAGAAAATAGGTAGGAAAGAACTTTTTAACAGAACCAGTGCACTGTTAATGAACTTGGCATAAAAGTGATACCACAAGAAAACTGGCATTAGTTTTATACCCAAGATCCAAAAAAGTTAGAACTACTCTGCACGGAACAAGGAGAAACAAGATATATCAGAACGTTAAGTAAGATGACAAGAAGGTGGGGAGACAGAAGCAGATCAACGTGGGGTGAAGGGCCAATAAAATCCAAGAGTGCAATGGCTAAAATACATTTTAAGAACACTGATGTAGTAGCCATAGCTTCCCTTATTTGCTGAAGTCTACCAAACTCCCCAGGGAGTTTTTGCTTGGGCATGTGAAAATAAGGACAAGAACTTAATGTCAGAAGCGAAGATGGTGGAGTGAGGAGCGCCTCGGCCATTTGGCCGTTTGGCCTCTGGGCCGGGGGCGTGCAGGCCCCCGGGAAGCCGACTGCGTCTGATGGACCATGTGAGAATTCTTGTCACAAAGGATGAACACTTTCCTTACATTTAGGTGCTTTTTATTCATCTCAAAACAAAATTCTGAACTCAGGATGTGGCCGGTATTTCTATGTTGTCTTCTAGAGCGGGTAGTCCTGCTTCTTTTATCCAGCCACTTTCCCTACTGAAATATGGATACCTTTCTACACATTACCTCCATGGTTTAGATTGGAAAAGATTGCTTTTCTTTTGTTCCACCTTTCAAATTCAACACAGAAAGAAGCCCTTAGGGTGCAGTTATCCTGCTGACTTCTCCCGGAAGAAAAAAAGCAATTGATGGGTCTTCTGCAATTTGCTTAATTATCAAAAAATTATTTTGCAAGCTGAAGGCTGACGTTTAATTTGAAACAGGTGCTTAGGTTGTGGTATTTGTGAATTCTTAGCCTTTTGCTCCAAACAAGAAGACTAATAAATGGCAAGTATGGATGACTTCAGGCTTTTTAAAAAAATGTCTTCTAGTTTCGGCCACTATTATGATAAGCACATTTGAGACTGCAGCAGTAAATTCCAAATATTTGTTGTAATTTGAAAAGAAAAAGATGTTAAAAAGTTATCTATATCTCTATATCCTGGTTCATCTTGTGACAGATTTACTGGATAGAAATGAAGGTCCAGTTTTGCAGTTAACCCTTTGGTGTGATAAAGAAGCATAAAGACAAGATATCAAGATTGATTTCATATCTGATACCTAAAGAGAATCTGTACAAATACATATTTTTACATGTGTAAATCCACATTTTTGGATGAAAGGAGGGGTTTTTCTCCTGGAGACAGAACCTGTTATTTACTTTTTCAAGTCTTGGAACATTTGCTCTTTTTAAATTTTTTCATTCTTCTACAGAAGGACCAGATTGTGTAGCAGCTAAGTGAGTGCATGCTTACATTTAGTTAAAAGAATGGTAAAA
>NW_026000211.1:7074479-7108163 GCF_001458135.2 Marmota marmota marmota | reverse complement strand
CCAAAAAAAAAAAAAAAAAGTATTAAAAGGAAATTGTATTTTTTTAATATTTATTTTTTAGTTTTAGGTGGACACAATATCTTTATTTTATTTTTATGTTGTGCTGAGGATTGATCCCAGTGCCTCATGCATGCTAGGCGAGCACTCTTATCACTGAGCCACAAACCTCAGCCCCAAAAGGAAACTGTTTTTAAATGCAAATTAGACAGCTAGGGATATAGTTTAGTGCTAAAGTACTTGCCCAGCATGAAGAGGCCCTGGGTTCAATTTCTAGTACTGCACAAATAAGTAAACATGTTAGAAGATTAAATTATGATATTTAAGTAAAAATTCTCATATGCTAGCTTTTTCTTCAAATACAGTATGCTGTTCTTTCTTCTTTTTTGTTTTTTGTACTGGAGGTTGAAACCAGGGCCTCACACATACTAGGCAAGCATTTTATCCCTGAGCTACATCCCCAACCCACATGTTTTACTTTCTGTCAAAACAACAATAAAGTAAACTCACTTTAAGATAAATTAATTAACAATATATTTGGAGAAGGTCTTATATTCTATTTCTGAATTACAATAAATTTCCTATAGCCAGCTACGTTGGTAGCCCACACCTGTAATCCCAGCAACTCAAAGGATGAGGCAGGAGGAGTATCTCAAGTTTGAAGTCAACCTCAGCAGCTCAGTGAAGCCCTAAGCAACTTAGCAAGATGCTGTGTCAAAATAAAAAATTAAAAAAGGGCTGGGATGTGACTCAGTGGTTAATCACCCCGGTTCAATCCATGATATTAAAAAAAAAAAAAAAAACCTTAAATGAAGAACTTGTTCTAAAGGTGAATTTATATATCAATGACTAAATACTATTAAGTAAGTTTCTAAAACAGTTTAAAAATTGTACATTATAATTATTTGGGGAAAAAATTATAGAATTTTAAAAAATCTTTTAAAAGACTATATTTACTAAAGTCTTATCTACTGTTAGTAAAATAATTTTGTCCACTGTTATACTGCAATTGCCATATAGAATATTAACTTAATAATGATACCAAATGTAATTTAAAGGCACATAACAGAAGTAAAATTACTAATATAAAGAAATAATTACATTTGGATGAATTCTCAAAACATGAACATTCAGCAGATTTCTCAAAGATAGTAAATATCTCCCCTATACAATGTAGAAAACAGTAGCAAGGGACTGGGGTAGTGGCTCAGCAGCAAAAGAGCACTTGCTTAGTAAGTGCGAGGCCCTGGGTTCAATCCTCAACGCCACATAGAAATAAATACACAAAATAAAGATATTGTGTCCTACTACAACTAAAAAATAAATATTAAAAGAAAGAAAGAAAGAAAGAAAGAAAGAAAAGAGTAGCAAGTCAAAGCCACCATTAAAAACATGGGATCTCAGCTGGGGTCGTAGCTCAGTGGTACAGCGCTTGCCTAGCACATGTGAGGCAAGGGGTTTGATCCTCAGCACCACATAAAAATAAATACAGGTATTGTGTCCATCAACAACTAAAAAAAAAAAGTTAAAAAACAAATATGGATCTCTGCCCTCTAAATCTTAATCTATAGACCTATTAATATAAATTAATATTTAGTATAGTAAAAAAAAATTCCCATAATCAAAAGACTAGGAATGTAAAGAGAAATGTAGAAAAAAAAAATCTGGCTGTAAACAATGACTCAAGCCTGTAACCCCAGCAACTTGGGAAGCTGAGGTAGAAGGATCCCAATTTGAGGCCAGCCTACACAACTTAGCAAGATCATAGAAATAAAACAATAGAAAAAGGATTGTGGATATAAATCAGTGATAGGGTGCCTCTGGGTTCAATCTCCATTAAAGTGGGGCAGGGGAGGGGGACCAATTTAAGCAAGATTTCTGTGGTAGAATCAATACAACTTGGTGACTATTACAATTGGGAGATGAGGAATCAGTTACAGGATGAATCCTAGGTTTCTAGCTTAAGCAACTAGGTATATGATAATCATGTCAAAGTGATCAGAAATGAAACAAGTTTTAATTGTTGAGAGAAAAGAATGATGAATTCACAATTTTAGAAATATTAGGTTTGAGGTACTTATGCTACACCCAATTAAATTCATCTAGTAAGCAAATACAGATTTCTCACAAGAAAAATCTCAGCTACAGAGATAGATCTGTAAGTCATCCAGTCATAAATAAAAGTACTTTGAAAGTGGGCAAGAGGGCTCAGGAAGAAGATGATGAGTAAGAAAAGATTAAATCTTAAAGGACATTCACATTTAGAGAGAGAGAAGAAAAGGACAGCAAGAAGGCACAGAGAGTTTAGGACAGAAAACAGGAAGTGTGCCAAGAAGGGGGGGGGGGGCGTGTTTTACCAAGACAAGCATGTGATGAGAAACCAAATGTTACCTTGTCAAATAAGAAAAGCACTGAGATGTGTCCACCTGGATTTAGCAACAAGGTTACTGTTGACCTTGGTAAGAGCAACTTCAGCAAAGCAATGAGTGTCAATTCCATAACTAGAATGCATTATTGAGAGAAAGGAGAAAAAAATAAAGGAAATCACTAGACAACTGTCTTAAGGAATTAATCCATGAAGAGAAGCAAGTAGAAATGATCATGAAGAATAAAATGGAACTATCCTAAGCATGTTTAAAATTTGTCAGGAAGAGCCTAAAGAGGGTAAAATTGAAGATGCAGTGGAGAAAGGAGATTGGATATAGTCTCTGAGAAAATACGAGCAACTGGGATCCAAGGCAAAAGAAAAATGATTAGCTTTTAATTTTTTATTTCTTTTCAGCTATGTATGACAGTAGCATGTGTTTTAACATATTACACGTACGTGGAGTTTAACTTATTCTAATTAGGATCCCATTCATGTGGTTGAATGATTAGCTTTAGATAGGCAGAGGAACATCTCTTTCACTGAAAGGAAAGGATGTAACTAGAGGGTGGTTAGCAGATTCAGTACTAAGAAACTGAGGGAGATCACAAGTCCTGTGAAGTAGGAAAGATTGTATGTTAAAGGTTAAAGGGTGAGATGCAGTGGCTGCGAGATCTGAAAAGAAAGAGTGGCGAACAGAAAGACTAAAGGCAGCACTAAGTACTTAGGTGAACCAGAGACCATTCACTAGTTTGTTAACATGCATTACATTTTTTTTTTCTTCTCCAAAAATGTTTATAGGCCTTGTAATAAATTCTCCACTGAATTCATCCAAGGTTGGGATCTTGACAGGCAGGTTCAATATACAATGAGATGAGAAAGTTGAAGCTGCTAACAAACAAATGGTATGGGTAATGGATGAAAGAATGAACATCTGAATAAAATTCTTTTACATTAAAGAAGCATTCTTACTCATACTAAAGGAAGTTGAAACAGTTAAATTTGTGAGTTTCACTTATCTAATTTTGACAGTCCTACTGGGTTTCCTTATCTTGCTAATAAAAATATAAAATGTAAATACACTATAGCAATTTTAAGCTACTTGCCATGATTTTTCTTTCTTTCTTTTTTTTTTTTTTTTAACCAGGGATTGAACTCAGGGGCACTCAGCCACTGAGCCACATCCCAGCCCAATTTTTGTATTTTATTTACAGATGGAGTCTCACTGAGTTGTTTAGTGCCTTGCCATATGCTGAGGCTGGCTATGAACTCGAGATCCTCTGTCTCAGCCCCCATAGCCTCTGGGATTACAGGCGCACACCACTGTGCTCAGCAATTTTTTTTTTCTTTTTTAAGGAAAATCCTATTACAGAATTCTTACTAGAGAGAAGCATCATATACAAGTAGAATATCACAGTTTTACTACCATGAAAATACCTACAACTGAAGTTTGCCTTTGAAATAAGAATATGAAGTAAAGAGCTGGGTGTGTGGGCTGTGGATGTGGCTCAAGCAGTAGCGCACTCACCTAGCATGCGCGGAGTGCTGGGTTCGATCCTCAGCACCACATAAAAATAAAATAAAGATGTTGTGTCCACCAAAAACTGAAAAAAAAAAAAAAAGAGCTGGGTGTGGTGGTGCACACCTATAATCCCAGCTACTTGCGAAGCCTAGGCAGGAGGATTGCAAATTCAAGGCTAGCCTCAGCAATTTAGTGAGGCGCTAAGTAACTTAGCAAGACCCTGTCTCAATATGAAAAATAAAAAGGGCTGGGAATGTGGTTCAGTGCTAAAGTGTCCCTGGGTTCAATCCCCAGTACCTAAATCAATCAATCAAACACAAGGTAAAGAAGAGATTTAAATAATCAAGTAATTAAGTTTAAAAAATTCCCCTAGATTTTTAAAGTTAAGGTATTATTTTTTGAATGGCATTACATTACTCATAAGCGGTCTGGGGTTGTGGCTCAGTGGTAAAGCGCTCGACTACCATGTATGAGGCACTGGGTTTGATCCTCAGCACCACATAAAAACAAACAAACAAATAAATAAATAAATAAAAATACTGTGTCCAACTACAACTAAAAAAAATTTTTTTAATTACTCATAAGCATCTCTGAAAATACATTACTTCTCAACTAATGGGGTAAAATCAAGATTTTAAGAAATTCTCAGTAATGTAGAAAGGACAGTTTTTTCTCTTAATATTAGTCACAAAATAAAAATTGTTAGAATTTTATGTATCTAAAGGATATTCTAAAGGTTGGACTATTCGGGGTGTTTCCTCTACTGATTATAAAAAAGAAACAGCCTGTTTTGAAAGATTTAATATAGTATACAACCAAGCACTTTTAATGAAAACTGAGAGAAAATGTAAAAGTATTTAGTATTATGTGTAATTTAACTAAATTTTCATTTGAGGAATTTCTTCAATTCTCTGTACTTCCATTTTTTTACTGGTACTTTTTAGTTATACATGACAGTAGAATCCATCTTGACATAATTATACAAGTATAGAATATATCTTATTGTAGTTAGGAACCCATTCTTGCGGATGTACATGATGGTGGGATTCCCTGTGATGTTTTCACGTATGTACACAGGAAAGTTATGTCAGATTCATTCCACTGTCTTTACTTTTCCTATCCCCCCTCCTTTCCCTCCATTCCCCACTGTCTAATCTAATCTACCTCCTCACCACTTTATTGCCTTTATATGGGTTAGCTTTCTTCCACATTATCAGAGAGACCATTCGACCTTTCGGGGACTGGCTTATTTCTCTTAGCATGATAGTCTCCAGATCCATCCATCGCTTTTTAAATTTGAGACTTTTCAATTTTTAAATCCATTCTATTTTCTTATTTGTTTTTTTAGCTTATATGAATTTTTGTCTTATTACTGGGATCAGAACAAGGNGTTTTTCTCATTTTGTCACAGAGACAAAAAAAAAAAAAAAAAAAGCCTAACACTGCAAATAAATTGGGAAGAGATGGATAAATTTCAAAAATATATACTGCTTAATTTGAATCAACCAAAATTTGACCTTACTATATATCAAGCTTTGTATTAGGTCTATCTTAAGGTACAGTTACCAATGGTATAACTATATTTATTTTTTTAGTTAAAAAAAGTTTTACTGATAACATAAAAACAAGAAAGTTGTACATATTAATAAGGTGACATATGATGTTTTGATATATATATATATATATATATATATACACATACATATACATTACATAATATTTAAATCAGGTTAAATATATCTCCTCAAGCATTATCAATACTTTATGGTATACATTTTTAATAGTTATTTATATAGGATATTTTATGCCAACAAAATTTGTATAATATACTCTTGCCTTCTACAAAAGCAAATGTGAACCATCAATGCCAATTAATCTCCCAATATAAAAAATTCTAATTGTTAAGACTTCTTCCTCCCTACAACTATATCCAAAATCTATCAATTCCTTATCATGAATTACATATCCTCCCTAAGAAAAAAATCACTAAGCCCTGGTACTGCCATCAATCTCAAATCCCTATTTTTCAATGCCATTCCATCCCATACTCACTAATAACAACTCTATTATCTCTTCCACTGGACCATTACAAACTCCCTATACATCCTCCATCTATTCCCAAACATTCCTCCTGCTACTTTGGCTTCAGTAAAATCCCAAAGCCCCTAAAAGCACCATTTTTTAGTAGTCATTTCTTAAAAAATGTGCTACTTGCTGGGTGTGGTGAAGCATGTCAATAATCACAGTAAGTAGAGAGACTGAGGCAAGGCGATTGCAAGCTTGAGGCCAGCCTCAGCAACTCAATGAGACCCTGCCTATAAATAAAAAACAAAAAGTACTGGGGATGTAGTTCACTGGTAAAGTGCCCCTTGTTCTGATCCCAGTAATAAGACAAAACAAAGATGCTATTTTTCCTATTCTCCTAGAAGGATACTGTTTGCAGACCATTCTTATTTAATGCTTAACTTTTCCTTTTAAAAAATTATTCATAAAAAATACCACTCCTCCTGTCTTGGACACCATTTCCTATTATCCTACCCAAGGCACTTTTCTTAATAACAACTGGCTCCTAGTTTCACTCTCTAGCTTATTCTCTGTGTTCATGAATTGAACATCTGCAATACTTTTTCTAGATTCTGGCCTCAATATCAATGTCCATCTCATCTTCTCTATTCCAATTCCTTTTCATCCTGAATTGGTAATTTATTCAGAGAAATTCTGAAATTCCTTTCTGTTCATAAATTCTAGCATTATATTTTTTCTCACTGCCTCATTTCTGCTAACCTTGCTCTTGGCTCTCCCCCAAATGCTTTCTAGTCCCTTGATCTTTTTTTCTCTCTCAATATATTAATCTGGCTTCCTTACCCAAACCCAAATGCAAGTAAATGCATTCTAAAAATATCTTGCTAGCTTCATTAACTTTCTCTTCTATTTGCCCATTTTGATAACTCTAGATAAGCCCACTACCTGCTTTGTTGCTTCTACCCTCAAATTCTCAAACAGTGAGGAAATAATAATGACACTGGTTGTGCCCACTATTAAGGTACACTATATTCTATACATATACACTTTACCATGAGGTAAAGCACTTTGACTGTTTTGTACACTGTCTTATCTCCAGTACTTTATGGTCATTACATAGTACACCAGAGCATTCAACTAGATTTATAAAATAAATGTAGTACTATGTTTCTCCTGTTTAGATTCACACAAAATTCACTAGTGTAATCATTCTAAACCCTTTGCTTTTTTCAAGTCTCAAAACCATTTACTTCAAAAGGCTACATCCCCTATTAAGAAAATGAAAGTTGGGGTCAGAGGTAGAGCACTCGCCTACCACATGAGAGGAACTTGGTTCGCTCCTCAGCACCACATGAAATTAATTAATTAATTAATTAAAGGTATATAAAAAAGAGAAAATGAAAGTCTTCCAATGTGAATTAACTTGATTATTATCATTATTTTTATTTCTTTTATTTATCTTCCCTAATGTGCTAAAAGGAAAATTAATTTTATAATTCTTTTTATTTCACTAAATGCCTATTACATAGCAAGCATCTGTTGAAACCTGTGACACACTCACATCTAACCTTTGCTGAATTCCATTTTCTTGTCCTATTCTGTTATAGTCTTCCAGGAAAAAAGCAAAACAAAACAAATACACACTCTGAGAATTATAATGAAGATATGAATCAACTACCAATTTGTATTTCTACACAGCAGTCTCATTGCAGGTCCTCATAGGGAAGCTGAAAATCTGTTGCTTTCATAGAAAGCAAGAATATAGTAAACAAATTTTGAAAATAGGCTTTCTTAAAATCTTAACAGTAGAATTAAATTCATATTCTGAGATATTTTTAAAGACCAATTATTTCTAAAGTGGTTTTGACATAATTTCTTCTGATCGTCAACCTTTAGTCATTTAAATTCCAAAGTGCCCTTAACTTTCCCTGAATGAACTTTCCTTAGTAATGACTTAACATGTTTCAATGCACTAGGCACAAAAATTCATGTTAAAAGTAATTTTAAACAACTAAAAGAATTTCAATAACAAGTATAACAAACTTAAAAAACATTTTTATGAATAAAAGATAAAACCAATTAACAGACTGTGGAAGGACATTTCAAATTAAATGGATTTTGAAAGAGGTTATACTAATAGTTGTCATACAATAAATTTGAACTCACATGGCCTGAGGAAATTCTGTGAAGACATATTTGAAAAGATACTTCACAAACCATTCTAGTTATTTAGTTATTAGGAATAGCATGGAAGGCTGGCCAAAATAATATGCCAAAAAGCAGAGCAAACAAGGCAGCAGACCCAGAATGTTTGTACAGCCCTCAATCATACACTGGATACCAGTCTCCATCATAAAGTGTTCAGCTATAATACAAGGGAAAATAATAAATATAATGTCAAATTACCTATTTAGAAACAAGTTTTGCAGCTCAGAAACAGCTCCTTTTCTGCTTCACACTTTAAAGTTGTTGTCTGCATATGATTAAAAAAAATCACTTCAGTAAATTCTTAACACTGTGAAGTACAGAATAATAAATATTATATTTGTGGTCTAAAATATATTTAGGAAATCAACAAAGAATAAAAATATAATTTATCAGTATTTTTAAGCTTAAGTTACCTTAACTTTTTTGGAAAACAGTGCATTTAAATGTTAAAATCCCCCAAACCTCTAACACCCTACCAAACTGCAAAATGATATCTTAACATCTATTTTGTAATAGTAATGAAAACAGCTAATCCTATTACCATTGAAAAATCCGTGAGAAAGTTGATTCTGATTGATCAAGTCATTAACTTTCTATCACTATTCAAGAACTTTGGTCATACGATGATGAAAAATGCAAGGCTAGCTCCTTCATAACAAAATAATCCTGTCTCTATGTAAACACAAAGTGTACCTTCAGTTTAAAAATTCAGTATTATAACGGCATCCAGTTGCCCTCACCAGGAAGGTGATAGGGAGAGAAAGGAGCAGGTGCAACACCCACTCGGGTAACCAGAGAATACCAGAAGGCGGGGTCTGGAAAGCGGTTAAGGGGCGGAGATGAAGTGGGCGCCCAGAAAGCCCGCTTTCCAAAGCCAAAACAAGATCCCCGTAGTTCAACCGACCCAAACCTCAAACCGTCCAGGAAAAAAAAAAAAAAAAATCCTAACAAGGTGAGCTGCGGGATGTTGGGCCGCGGGATGAAAAGTGAGCTCTACTGTCCCCCCACCAATGGAGCCAAATACCTAATCCCTAAACGCCAGTTTCTGCAAAGTAAGCAACGTTTCCCAAATCCCACTCAGCATTTTATTCCCCCAAATTTTTGACCCTAACTAGATCTGCAAAAGGGATGGAGAACAGGGGCAACAGGAGGAGTGTGAGGGAGAGAGCGCTATTAAATCAACATTTCCTTCGCAAGTAATAAACCACCTCTGGTCCAAAGTCAGGAATGTCGACCCTCGCTCGGTTACTCTAAGAATACTAGAGAGCTGAAATCCGGCTGCTCACAGGCCAACCCAACCCTGTAAGGGTCACGACGCTCCTTGTCTGCCCTTCTCCGCCCAGGAGTCTGGGCGTCCAAAGCCCCACAGAATGGAATTTGGGGGGTGGGGTAGGAGGAAGCACCAAGAAGGGGCCTCCGGCCACCAAGGCCTTCCTTTGAGAGCTCGACTCCGGCACCTAAACGACAGCCCTCGCCCTTCTGTCTCCACCCGTAAGGGGGCATTTCTGGAGCACCCCAGAAGCAGGGTGACATCCTCCCCAAGTCTACGAAGAGAGAGACGGGGAGTCTGCAGTCGCCAACGCGTCCCTTAGAAGCTCACCTCGGAGATCGCGTCGGTCGGTCCCGGGGGAGGGGCGGACTGTCTGCCTAGGGGACGAAAAAGAGGCAGCAAAAAGTCTCAGGAGACACCGAGGAGGCGTGGGTCCCAGGTCAGGCCCAACACGGTCAAGCGTCCCAGAGCCGTTGCTCTCCCGCCCCTGTGGCGCGCTGTCCTCGGTTGCCAGGGACCGGGAACGCCGAGGCTTTACCTGTAAACGAAGCAGCCGCTCCTGCCAAGGGCGCAGTGGCGGTCAGCCCCCACGACCCGCCACTGGCAGCGTTCCTCCCTTAGAGACCGCAGCAGGGAGGTCCACAAGTTCCCTGACTGCCTAGAGCCCAATGGCCGCCTTTCTACTTTAGGTACTTGGCGCCAACCGCCGCAGCCACCGCCATCTTAGGACCTCATTGTGGTGGGAGAAGCGGGGCGGGGGGACTGCAGAGGGGGCAACGCGAGGCAAGACATGCGCCGTCACCTCGGAAACCGCCGCGCGGGGGCGAGAACTCGCCGGGGCGGGAGCCGCAATGCGATCTCAGTAAGCGCTAGACTCGAGTCACGTGACCCGCCAGCGTCTACTCTGTCCTCTGGCCTTTTAGTCACGAACAGATTACACAAACGAACAACCAGAGACTACATAGCCCAGAATGCAAACTCGGTCCCGGGTTATGAATTCCCTTCCGCTTTAGGGACAGAGACTACAAATCCCAGCAGTCTGTGCGCTTCCCGGACGGAGGCCTGTGCGGAAGTGGATTGGCCCCTCCGGCCCTTGGAGAGAGAGCGTGGGGCGGGGCTAGTTTTCTGTGGAGGTGTCAGCTCCAGGTTGTGCCCGAAGGAGGAAGAAAGACTGAGGTCGCACTTTCTGTCTTTCTTACCCAGAAACTGGTCGCGAAGGGAAGGTAACAAAACAGCCCTGACGATCTTATCTAACCCCCTAATTTTAACGTGAGGAAATAAATCCTCGGAAATTAGTTTGCCACACCTTATATATACCTAGTCGGTGGGAGAATCATAAATATTGTTAATAATGAATACTATTTTAGAATCACGTCCTGCTTTTTCCTTAGAAGAAAAAGATACCTTTAATCAGAGTTTAATCTCTGGAAACTTTCTCATAACCTGTAGCCTTTGAATTCCTTTTATTTGTACCCTTCTGTTAACAGCTCTATTAAGATTAACAAATTGACAGATTATCTCTTTAAAAACAAATTCGATAAAGGAGGAGAACTTCTTAAGTTAAAAACAATTGTCAATTTTAGTTGAGTGCAAAGGCATTCTAGCTTTAGACAGTTTATATTATGGGATAACTTTTTTTGATGCAAAATAAGGGTAAGAATGGGCTTCCCAATAATTTGTTCTCAGTGACCTACAGAAATTGTTTACAAAACCAATTAGTAGAACTTCATCTCAGAACACAATTCAAAAAAAGCTCTTCCAAGCCACTGCGATTTGCTACTGCATCCGAGTTCAGTCATCAGGGCCAGAATGATCACTGATGCTATTCATTTATCATACATTAAAAACATTTTGTTGTTGTTTCTAATTTTGCTAAGTACAGAGATTAAAAAAAAACTGGCGTCGAACTAATATTTTATTGAAGGATGGGGAAATGATGGAGTTTAATGTAGGTAAATTTTGTGTTGTAAGAAAAGTGCTATGAGAGCGCAAGGCAGAAAGCAACCAATTGTCTAGGTGTTTAATGTAGTCCAGAATGCTGTATCCTACTTTCATCGCTCTGAGATCTTGGGCAAGTTACTTAGTCTTTTTAAGCCTCAATTGCTCCATCTATAAAATGAGGGAAAGGGAATGATATTGCCTATTTCGAAGGATTTAAACACTTTTTTTCTTAGTGTTTATTTTATACCAGGCAGTGATTTTCTTAATTCATTACTATGATTTTCTTAATTCTCATAAAATCCCTGAAGAGGTTGGTTTTGCATAGGACCCATTTTACAAATAAGAGGTAAAATAAAGTTCTGACAGAACCATGTAGTATAAACTAGATTTAAACTGAGGTATAACTGATTCCTTGGAGGAACTTATTGTTGTTAAGACAGAAAAGGCAGCCAGCTAGGTGTGGTGGCACAGATTTCCAATCCCAGTGGCTTGGGAGGCTAAGGCAGGAGGATTGCAAATTTGAGGCCAGCCTCAGCAACTTAGTGAGGGCCTATGCAACTTAGACCCTCTCAAAATAAAAATATAAAAAGGGCTGGGAATGTGGCTCTGTGGGTTAAATGCCCCTGGGTTGAATCCCCAATACCAAAAAAGGGAGGGCGGATAAAAAAAAAGTATTAACACATGGCAAAGCCCCAAAACATTACTATCATCGTTATTTTGTTATATATGTTACCAAAGCAAATGAAAAGAAAAAGAAATGGAGACAGACCTCAAGAGATCAGCAATGCTTTATTAAGCAGCAGAGGGGCATATTTTCAAGAGGAAAATGGGGACTGACTACAACAAGAGTCTGAATTTTATAGGGTTTAGCAGGGCCACCTTAGGGAAGGAGTTTGTCAGATACTTTTGGCAGGCAGGGGAACTTTGGCAGATAAGGAAAATCAGAGTCAGAGTCCTCACCCCCTCCAACACCCCCCTCCTGTTAAGTTTCCACCTATATATATAATTTTTAAATGTATGTAGAAACTATTGCCACTAAGATTTTTAAATTTATGGAATGTCAATACTATACTGTTAGTGGTGGGAAGAATTTGAAAATTTCTTAAATTAAAAACAAATCCTTGGGCTGGGGTTGTGGCTCAGTGGTAGAGCACTTGCCTAGCACATGTGAGGCCCTGGGTTCTATCCTCAGCACCACATAAAAAATAAATAGGATATTTATTATGTATTGTGTCCAACTACAACTAAAAAATAAATATTAAAAATACAAACAAACAAAAAACAGATCCTTAGGCAGGCACAGTGTTAAACATCTGCAATCCCAGCTATTCAGGAAATTGAGGCAGGAGGAACTCAAGTTGAAGACCAGCTGGTGCGATATAGCAAGGCTTGCCTCAAATAAAAATTTTAAAAAGGGCTGGGGATGTAGCTCAGCTATAGACTGCTTGCTTACCATGTGCAAGGCCCTAGGTTCTATTCTCAGTATCACAAAAACAAAGGGAAAGGGTTCTTAAACTCAAATATGGGCATTACTGAAATTTATAGGGGAAAAAGTAAAGAAAAATCAGAGAAACTATAAAATTACCACTAACTTCCAAAAGTTTAATGTTTAATCTAAAAAGCAAACCCTATGGCAATAAATCAATTTTGTATCAGTTGTGCATGACTGTGTCAAATAAATGTTATAGGCAGAAAGTACTTTAGTAATTCAGAATAAAATAGGGATATATTGTCTCAGAAATTATGATAGCTCCAAAATTTCTATATTGGATGAAACTAGGGACAGAAATATGTGAAAATATCTCTCGGAAATAGAAGAGTTGCCTCTAAGATATATATATATATATATGTATGTGTATATATATATATATATATATTTTTTTTTTTTTTTTTTTTTTGGAAACCACATTTCAATTGTCCTCATTTAGACAGTTTAACATGTGTTAAGATGCAGGGTATAAATGACAGATTGAGGTTCAAGGAAACATGACACTCCACAAACTCAGATAACACATCAAAAATTAGCACTAGACAACACAGGAACCAGACTAAGTGAAGAAAAGCATTCGTGTAGAATGAAGGATGGGGATGTAGGAGAAGGCAAGATTGATGAAGAGGTTGGAGCCAGACTATAGAAAGCCTGAACTACTGCTCTGGAGAGTTTGGGTTTTGTTTTGCAGTCAGTGTGAAACCACTAAAGATTTTGGAAAGAAGGAAATGATGTAATGAAATGGTTAAGACTTCAATCTAGTAGCAACGTTTAGCTCAGACCAGAAAGAAAAGAAAAGGTAGAGACAAAGGGAGAAGGTATGAAGTAAGAAAGGCTTGGCATTAGGTAATAACAGGATAAATTAAATAAGGAATTTGGATTTTTTTAACATAAACAATAAATACCATTTGTTTCTGTTGATATTTAGTAGGACACTGATCAGGTGGTTCTTATAACATTTTGTATTATGTTGTTTATTTTTATGTTGTTATATTTTGTAATGTTCTTTATTCACAGACTGTAATCATGGCTTTAGCAGAAACCATGCCTTTGTACTTCTTCATATCCCCAGGCCTTATACAGTTCTTTTATTTTTATTTTCACTAATTTGGGCTTTGAAACAAACAGTTTTATGCAATTCCTATTTTCTTTTTTTTTTTTTTTAATTTTTTATTGTGGGTTGTTCAAAACGTTACAAATTTCTTGGCATATCATATTTGACACTTTGATTCAAGTGGGTTATGAACTCCCACCTTCACCCCATAGCAATTCCTATTTTCAACCTGCAGGTGGTGATAGAACTTAAAGGAAAAATTTTCAGTGACTATACTAACTTAAATTATATCATTATTTTTTATGTGATTTTTGATACCCCCCAAAATATATGACAAATTTGTAAATTATAAGGTAAAATAATAATAACACTCAAGAACCCACCAGCTCATCTAACACATAGAATTTAATATGTTAAGGGACTTCTCATTCTTTTCTCCAAACTCATTTCTCTGTAGACATAAAAAAGTACTAACCTGAATTCAATGTTATCATTCCTTCATTTTCCTCATATAACTATGGATGTTCACCAAAATATTGCTTAATTTTTTGTTTTTAAACTTCATGTAAATGATATAATACTGGATATATTTTTATATGACTACTTTTTGTCCAAAATATCTTTCTGATATTCATCCATGTTGATGGATGGGAACATATTTATATATTTTGAGATATATCTAAAAGAATGTAACAGGATTTTAACTTAATTGAGTGGGTAACTTAATGAAAAAAGAGTTGGTCATGCCAAAGAAGGGACTAGTTGAAGACCTTTAGCCTAGCTTGTATATCTTTTAGTTAAATTTAAGCATTATTACTTCTCTTCTTTATCTGGCCTTGACAATATTGGCATTTGGGGAAGGATGATTCTTCTTGCTGGGGATTGTCCTGTGCATTGCAGGATATTTAGCAGTGTCCCTGGCCTTTACCCACTAGGTACCTCTAGCAACCCCCACTCCCAGTTAAGAAAGCCAAGAAGTGTCTCCTAGCATTGGTTGTCGAGTGTTCCTTGGAGTTGCAAGGAAGAGAGAAAAATCATTCCCGCTTGAGAAACACTGATCTGATCTTTGCATTAAGAAAACTACATTAATTATGATTTTTTATATAAATCTTTTGCTCAAAAACTTGAAGTTAACATACATAATGAAATCAATTGTATAATCATATCAGCTAATTATATCAAATTCACATGTATAAGTAATGTTTCAGGGCTCTTATTGCTTTCCCCCATTTTCCTATATCTGGTTACCATGACAGCTCTCATTACTGCCTAGTTCAGATCTTCATTACTAAATACAAAAATACCTAATTGCTGTTTTCAATATACAGCATTTAGTGTCTACACCAACCTGAACTGTTCCTTTCTTCATAAACAATTTATGTTCTTTTCTTTCAAAAAGCATTCACTCAACAAATGCAATTCTTGTAATTCTGGTAACTTCATCCATATTTGTATTTCACCAGTCTTGATGGCTTTAACTTTTATTTTCTAATTCATAAGAAAAATATGAGAAAGGAATAAAAATCAAACCACAACTTTTACTTTAAAACCCATTATGGAGGGGCTGGGGTTGTGGCTCAGTGGTAGCGTCCTAACCTACCACACATGAGGCACTGGGTTCAATCCTGAGCACCACATAAAAATGAAATAAAAATTGTGTGTCCACCTACAACTAAAAAATAAATTTAAAAAACCTGTTATGGAAAACAAAATTGTATGAAGTAATGACTCACAGTTGCCATGGTTATAAGAGAGTAATCTAGAGTGACTATAAAACATTAAATTTCACCCGGAAAAGTGTTTTTCCCCTCAAAAAAAAATAAGATCTGCTGGTTTGATACATGCCTACAAATAAGTGTGGGCTAATGAGGGTCCAACACAATTGGCATTACACTCATGCACATTAAATTCACTCACTATTTAGGGAAGCTACAACTGTATATGCTGTGGGGTTCCCCCCCCTCTCTTATACCATAAAAAGGTTTCCCATGCTGCATTTCTCCTTCCATGATAAAGATTCTAAAGTCAGAGAAGAATTGGCAAAGCATGCATGAACTCCAGTTAGCCAGGTGAGAAGATTAGCACAGTTAGCCAGGTGAGAAGATTAGCATGTGCTCTCTTTAACAGCAGATAACTAAATAATTTTTCAGCCTCAAAAATTGGGGATAATGGGTGGTAGGGTGGACTATGAAGGATCTACCCCTGATCCAGAGAAGGAAACAAGGAAAACCCTGACAATAGATAAAACAGAGTGGTATAAGGCAAGGGTTAACAAATGTTTTCTGTAAAAGTTCTGATGTTAAATATTGTCCACATTGTGGGCCATAATCAATTCTGTGGTTGTAGAATGAGAGCAGCCACTGGCAAATGTAAAGGATGCTCATGTCTATGTCCCCCAACCACTCTATTTACAAACACTGAAATCTAGATTTTATATGATTTTCATATATCACCAAATATTAATCTTCTTTTTATTATTTTCAACCATTTAAAAATATAAAAGCAGGCAGTGGTTACAATTTAGCCCACAGGAGATAAGATTGCTGACCTGTGACATAGAGCACTAAACACTTTTAGTTCTTAGATAATTAATGTTAGATCAAAGTAGAAATTAGCAATGGAAGAAAATATAGTTTAATTACTTTGCAGAGTGTTTATTTCATGTGGAACATAAATGTAACTGGACAATATTTATAGGTATTAGTTTGTACCATATATTTTCTTTTATATTTTGTTATTATCTCCTCTCCAGACTAGATGTAAGAATAGGTTTCCTCTGCAAAGAATTGTCACATCCAGATGTACCAAAAGCAAAATATAAAATTTCAAACGTTGAAAAAAGATAAGGTGAAAATCAGAGCAGATCCCCCTCCTCATGATTTGCTGGGGTGGAAAGAGGAAGCACTGGGGGTAAATTAAAATAATTGGATGTTTTCACTTGCATCTCTGAAAAGGAAGAAGTGATCTGTGTGGATTAAAAACAGATATCCTTGCCTGCAGCAGGCATAGATGCTCATGGTGGCACTATGCAAACCTCACCCCATCCTCAGAAATCACATGCAATCCCCTGACTGGAGAGAGACTGAATTATCGGATATAATACTGAAGTAAGTGAGATTAAGTTTCTCCAAGCCTGTAGAATGGAGCCTTTAGGGAACATGTAAATTTATGGCACAAGAAACTACCTACTAGCTCTCACTCCCTCCTTTGAGAGTGTCTCCTTTCCCTTTTCATATCCCTTGTAAAAAATCTCATGCTTGTTACTCAAGGAAGGAAGGAAGGAAGGAAGGAGAGAGAGTTACTTTATTGATACATTTCAAATGTCAGATACCTGAAGTTTGTAAGCCCTCAAAGTTGCCAGAGTATGCATATCTCCATTATATATACAGAAAGAAACCTAACCTGACTGGCTGATGTCTTCTAGGATCCTTGGAGTTTATGTTTTTCTATCATTTCTGGTTTCATACTGAATTTCTGTGATTTCTCTCATCTAGTCTCTTTTTGGCTATATTTTTTTCTCCATTGTATATCATTCCCAAAGCAAAACAAAGCCTCTTTCTCATTATTTTCTCAAAATACCATGGACACAAGGCATCTTGATAGGATGCATATTCACGATTTAAAATTAACAGTGGAAGGTAAGGGAAGAGAGAGAGGAATTAACCTTCAGTAAACATCTAAAAACTGACTATTCAGCATCCCTGTGCTTTAAAGATCTTTGACTATAGCCTGGAACTTCTCACTGGCTCGTCTCTCTTGCTCAGTTCCTTGTTATTTTTAGGGATTCTTTCTTCAGGCCCTGTTCCCTATTCATGTCTCATTCCACACCTCCCATTTTCACCTCTTTCTCTTGTATTACCTGTAGAAACTCCATTCTTCATTAACAGAAAATTTTGCTTTCTTGAGCTTGCTCTTAGCCCTTTCCAGCCAGACCTACTTGTCAGAAGCTGTCCATGGGTTGCATATGGGTCACCATGCATGAATGCCTAGTGGATAGAGACATTTGGTTCCTGGGAATGACCGACCAGTGGACATTTTCTCTGGTCAATTGCCCAGGGACAATGTGAGTTTCTGTCCTTCTCTGCCGTGGCCCACATAGCACCAGAGATGGGTGTGACCTGCCAAGATATCAATCAACCTGCTGATTGCAAGACATCAGGAAGCAAGACTCTGCTCTTGAAACCTTATCTCTGCCTTTGATGTACCCCCTTAAACAAACCACCTAAGCCATTCTTTCTTTGTCTAATTCCAGAGCCAATGTGGACTAGACCTATGGGCGGAGGGGGGTTCGCCTTTGTAAATATATTTCTGAATATTTGTGTTTTTTAATTCACTAATTATTTGAGATTTTGTTTAGGGTGGCTTGGATTTTCCTGGACAGGAAGAAGAACCCCCCAATGAGATGCTGGCTATTGACCCCAATACTTACTATTAAAATGAGCACTGTTTATCCACTGCTACACTTTGTGTGACTCCCAGCATGGAGTTCCAAGAAATGATGTCTTTCACCCACATCCTTCGTGGGCAGTGGAAATGGGGTTCCTCTTGGTGGAATAGGCTGGCTGCAAAATAAAGGCTAAAAAAAAAAATAGAGTGGCGAAAAAACCACAGAACACAGGAAGTATTTTTAGAAAGCGGGGGTGGGATGGGCTAGACAATCTTAGGGATCGAGCTTCCACACCAAAAAAAGCAAAATGGAGCCCGCACTTACTTTATTCATATCAGGGGATATCAGAGGTTTTCCTTGGAATATTCTTTGCCAAATAAGGTAGGAGGTGGGCTGTCCAGTTCCCAACTGGTTATGCCCAACTTCGGAGCTACAAGAGGGGTCTTCCTAGTAAAGCAGAGGTTGAGGTCATGTGCCTTGGGCAATCTAATGTGCACAGGGCAGCTGCAGATAGTTCCCAAGGAAAAACCTAAATCTGCCTGGCTTTGATACCAAGTGAAGACCCTAAGTAATTCATAGTGGCTTCCCCACAGACGTCCTCTTTGAATGTTCAAACTAATTGCATAAAGTCCTCAACTATCCTGATTAGCAGATACTATGAGAAGAAACATCTCCATTTCCCTGACATCACCTCACCTGGTATTCAAGAATAGAGTAGGGGACAGATAACTTAGTTATTAGGGCCAGTCTTTAGTCTAAATCATAGCAGAGAGGAATTAAAGACTGTGGCCAGTACTTTAGATGGGTGCTATTTTTTGTTTGTTTGATATATTTCCTCCCTTCCATTCCACCTTCTTGTTATTATTTGAAACATTCTCACATGGTCTAGGACCATCATTACCCTCTGCAGCAGTGATTCTTATTCTGGTCCATAAAAGCTTCTCATGGAGGATGTGTGCGTGTTTTGGGTAGGGGCGTTGAACAGGATTGGGTTGACATGGAGAGAGGGATTCTTCATAATGTTACACTCCAAGTTCATGTTACCCTCAGTCTCCATTGCCTTGGGCTTCCACTCTGCCTCTCTTCCACTCTCTGTTTCTGACACAGCCCAAGGAGGGCCCTCTCCAGAGCTGGTGCCATGCTTTTTTGGACTATCAGTCTCCCAAACTGAGAGGAAAAATAGAAAAATAAACCTCTCTTCTTTAAAAATTACTCAATCTTGGGGTTTTTTTTTAACAGGATGGAAAACAAATGCAGATGAGTTTTATGAAAACTTATAGAAGAATAAGTTTTGATGAAAAAGGTTTAATGTGAGAAATTAATAAGAAACTGCATAAATAGACTTGAGGTCTCCTTGGAAGGAGTTATTATAAAGTGCATAGGGCAAAAGTCATTGCCTTTGGTTAAGGAGTTCATGTGAAGAGGCACTGTGGAGTCAGTGAGAGCAGATTGTCCTTTTTACAAAGATTAATTGAAAAAGAAAGAGAAATAGGAAGGTAGTTAGAGGCAGGATTAAGGGAGGTTTTGATTTTCTACAATTTAGAAGAGTTGAACTTGCCTAATAGAAGGAAAGAGGGCAAGACCATAGAAAAAGAGGGTGACATAATGAAAGTAATGTTGACAAAGTAAACAAACTGGGAGTGGTGGCACCTACCTGTAATCCCAGAAACTCAGGAGGCTGAGGCAGAAGAAGAGTTCAAAGTTCAAGGCCAGCCTCAGTAATTTGGAGAGCTCCTGTCTCAAAACAAAAAGTAAGGAAGGACAAAGGATATAGCTCAGTGTTAAAGCCCCCCTGGGTTTAATCCCCAGTATCAAAAAAGGGGGGGGGGATGAGAATCAAAGGAACAATTCTAGAGAAGAACTGGGTTGGGATTTGGAGGACAGGTACTTTGTTTAGGTTAAAACAGGAGGAATCAATACCCATAGAAGCAACGCTCCAGCGATAAGGGCTGGCATTGGTGAATAAGTATAATCAGGTCTTTTACTATATGGGGAAATTGTGATGGGGGCTCTCTCGTAGGTTCTAATAGGGTGAGAGGGTGAGGCCACATTGTCTGCAGTTACACCCAACTCAGTTGACACCCTTTATAAGTTTTCTTCTTCATTCCATCTACTTTTTCTACTCTCTGATGTATGCTTCATGGAACTTCTCTCAAATAAACTACTTGCATCCATATCTTCATCTCATGTGCTTTGGGAGAACCCCAGTTTAAATGAGGTTGAGTTCAGACATTATCCAAGGCATTCTGATGCTAGGCCTTGGATTTTTACATCTAAGTATACTACATCCTTTTGCCAAACTGGGTATATGCCATGTTCTGGATACAAGTTGTGCCTTTTATGTCTAAATCTTTGTCCATACCTGTTGGTGCTATATTAGATTGAGTAGTCTAAAAAAGGATCTTTTCAAGAGAGATGTTTGAAAACAGCAGAAGAGCTGTCAAGTTATGTCACTGTTCTTCACTTCCACTGTTTCTGAATCCTACTCCTCAAATAGCTGGCTAGAAAGATCTGTTATGTCTACTTTTACTCCCTTGTCTATCTCTAAAATTATAGCTGCATTTTGTCTACATGTAAGTCCATTTCAAAATCTACATATATCTGTGTCATTGACTAAAAAAAAAAAAATAGATACAGGCCAGAGTAGGAGAGAAATCTGGGAGATGAGGAGTAGCAGGAAAATAGTAACATTAACATATCAGTTGAAATTCTTGGTTGGTTACTGATGGGCTAATTTAGGCAAAAGTGAATTTATTGTGTCTGATTTGTTGTCTTTGCAAGACTGACTTTACTTCTGATGTATAACATTTATCCTAAATGTGGTCCTATAGTTGTCCAAACAACCTGAGGTATCTCATAGAATTCCTCCTCCTTGAAGGTTCTTCAAAGAAAGAAAGAAATGATGATTTCTATCCCCTCACCACTAAGGGCTGATGAAACTCCACTCTGCTTTTAATTTGCTGTGTTATAGCAAATTAAAATTTGCCTCAGTGTCTTGTGCAGCTTAATTACTAAATACCTAAATGAGCTTTTTTCTTTGCTTGACAACCTGGTCCCTCAAACCCTGACTCCTTAGTAACTCACTGATGGTTCATACTTCATTCCTTTTTATTCATTTGTTTAGTTATTTACTTATTTGTTTATTGGTTGTGCTGGGGCTCAAACAAGGGCCTCATGTGTACTGAGCACCTGTTCTGTCACTCAGCTTCCCCCAACCCAGTCTTCAACTTTTTCTTGGTGCCATTTTTTGTTTGTTTGTTTTAATCATTACACACATGACAGTACAATGACCTTGACATATCATACATTTGAATCAGATGGGATATACTTTCTCATTTTTCTAAGTATACAGGTTGCAGAATCACATTGGTCATGCAGTCACATATATACACACAATAATAATAATGTCTGTTTCATTCTACTATTCTTCCTATCTTCCCATCCCCTCCCCTCCCCTCCCATCACTTCTCTCTACCTAATCTAAGGTAACACTTTTTTTTTTTCTGCTACAAGATCTTTCATTACAGATTAAACCAGAAGTTTCTCTCAACTTTCTTTATTGGAATATAAAATTCCTGTGCCAAAATGTGAACGAATTTGAAAATGTTAGTAAAGTGATTTTCAGAGGATTATATTATCTCCATCAGGACCCAGAGTTTTCTCATCTCACAGATAATTCTAGTTCTTTTTATTTTCTGTATGTATATATGGCTGTCTTTCTTATATATGAAATTAAACAGTCCCAATCTTGTTTCGATAGAGAAGAAAATGAAACTTTGCCGCAGTCTGGCTGGGCACAAATCACGAGCCACTGAAGCAGGAACAAACTTTATTTCTGAACTCCACCAGCACACTCCACACACGCTCCCGGGAATTCCCCCCGCCCCCAACGCCCCCAACGCCCGCAACGCCACTAGGCTGGTCCAGGAACAACCAACCGGAAATCCCTCCTCTGGCACTTCCCCAACCAATGAGAACTCTTCAGGAATCCCCAGGAGAGCTCAACTGGAATTCAACGGGAACTCTGGGAGAACTCGCTGGCGTCACCTCTCAACCGCTACTTCTGGCAAAAATGCCATGCGTCATTCTGACTGGGCTATGGCTCTCAGCAAAACTTTATTACATTTATTCTGTGTATCAGGCTTTGTAGTGAGCAGTTCATATTCATTATCAATTTGGATCAGGTTACTAAGTTTGAGTCCTTAAATGCTATTACTGATAGGAAATGTTATTATGTAATGAAAAATAAATATCTCTTAGCTCCTATTGTATAGTCTGTATGTGCTGCTTCCTATGGATATGCAAATAACAACAGTATGACCCCAATCTCCCTTTAGTGAGGAGAGGCATTCCCATGTATGCTGTAGAGATTTGTGATAGAGGAAAAGCAAATACTTGGGAGAATACTCTACTCAGTCATTGATTCTGTTATTTCAGTATCCCTTCAACAAAAAAATAAATGGGCTAAGGAGCTGAACAGACACTTCTCAGAAGTAGATATACATTCGATCAATAAATATATGAAAAAATGTTCAACATCTCTAGTAATTAGAGAATTGCAAATCAAAACTACTCTAAGATTTCATCTCACTCCAGTCAGAATGGCAATTATCAAGAATACAAGCAATAAGGGACTGGGGTTTTAGCTCAGTTGGTAGAGTGCCTTCCGAGCATGCAGCAAGGTTCTGGTTCAATCCCCAGCACCACCAAAAAAAAAAAGCAATAAGCACTAATAAGTGTTGGCAAGGATGTGGGGGGGGGGGGAAGGTACACTCATACATTGCTGGTGGCACTGCAACTTGGTGAAACCACTATGAAAGCAGCATGAATATTCCTTGGAAAACTTAGAATGGACCACCATTTGACCCAGCTATCCCACTCTTTGGTCTATACCCCAAAGACATAAAATCAGCATACTATAGTAATGCAGCCACATCAATGTTTTTTGCAGCTCAATTTACAATAGCTAAACGGTGGAACCAACCCAGATGCCCTTCAACAGATGCATGGATAAAGAAACTGTGGTATATATACAATGGAATATTACTCATCATAAAAGAGCATAAAATTGTGGCATTTGCAGGTAAATTGGTGGGAGTTGGGGAATAACATGCTAAGCAAAGTAAGCCAATCCCAAAAAACCAAAGGCTAAATGTTCTTTCTGATAAGTGGATGAGGATCCATAATGGGGGAGGGGGAGAATGGAGGAACTTTGATTGGCAGAGGGGAGGGGAGGGTCATGGGGGTAGGAAAGATGGTGGAATGAAATGAACATCATTACCCTAGGTAGATGTATGTTGTGACTGACTCTATATCGTGTACAACCAGAGAAATGAAAAGTTGTGCTCCATTTGTGTACAATGAATTGAAATGCATTCTGCTGTCATGTATAACTAATTAGCATCTGGAGCCACTCTGGAAGGAGCTATGTACACACCTTTAAGTCCTGAGTAAAGAGGTACTGAACTGTTATTGCACCCATTGCAATGTAATTGAACCTTACCTCCACTTGGATAAGAAAGGTGCAGCTCCAGGAATGGGCATCACCCGATGGGGTTGAGTTTCACCCACTTGTTTGTTGTAACCCTACCCTTTGTCCTTTTTTAGATAAAATGTTCCATGAATTAGCTCCCCCCATTAATAAAACGTGAGTCTTCAGGGCATACTCCTCCTCTTTCTTGCCTGCCTTGCTCAGCTTATGGGAGCTGTGGCTGAGGAGTGGTCACTGAACCCAAAGAAAAAGGTGCTTTCTGTGTCTGTGTCTTTATTTAGTCAGCCCAAATTTATTCAGAGTGACCCTGATTGATTTAGTTGCATGTCCTTGCAAATTAGAACAAATAAAAAAAATCCTCTCACAAATTCTATCATTTTTGTCTTTTTTCTTTGCAGATGGCAGAACAAAACAACAGCAGCAACAACAACAAAAACCCACACCATATAAATAAATAACTCTGAGATTGGACCTCAATATTTCCGAATCTTTGATGGCCTGTAGCAAGCATAAAATGTCTATTCTAAAAATTCTAGAATTTTCCCTTAATGACTCTAAAAGGAGAACATGAAAAAATGTTTCAGTCTTAGAGGAATCAATCACTTTTGATGACTATTTTGGCCATGCACATATGAGCAAATACCTTTGCCTTGGATCCTGAGAGATTTCTAGTTATTGGTAAAATCATCCTAGTGCAAATATAAAAATTTTAAATGAGAATTTAAAAAGCTCAATATGCTAGGTTCTTATCTCTAATACACATGTAGAAAAATAAGTTGTTTGAAATGAACTATATGTAGGACAATCAATAAATTAATCAAAATGTGTATATAATTGTGAACAATAAAATTCTTTGTTCTCAATATAACATATAGCTATTTCAAAGTGAAAGCAAGAAACTGTTTCATCGAAAATGATATTTAGGGTTTCTCTCTCTCTCTCTCTCTCCTCTTTCCTCCCTCCCTTCCTCCCTATCTGTAGTGCTGGAGATTGAATTCAGGGCCTTGTGCATGTTAGGTAAGCACTCTTCCATTGAGCCACATTAGCAGCTCTCTATTTAGAAAATTTATCTTGAAAAACAAAGTCAAATTTTAAATTTAAATGTGCAAATACATTTTTTGACAAAGTACATATATGCATGTGTATTTATCTTCATAAACTCACACACACACACACACACATATTTTTAAAAAAGTTTTTGAGACAGGGTTTTACTATGTTGCCCAGGCTGACCTCCAGCTCCTGGGCTCAAGCAATCCTCCTGCCTCAGCCTCCTTATGACTAGGACTACAGGAGCATACCATCATCCCTGGTTCAAATATATGCTTTAAAATTTTCAGCTACAGTCCAAAATTTTGTCAGAAGGACTAACAACCCTGGGGACTATAGTTTGAGATTATATCATAACAGTATGTATCATCATGTGTTTTCTAATTAATTGGATGATATTTCATGTGGAAATAATGTTTTAAGAATCTAAAAACCAGAGAAAAGAGATCCATTTAGATCATATTTTTTAAAATACTTTTTTTAGTTGTTGATGGACTTTATTTATTTATTTATTTACATGCAGTGCTGAGAATCAAACCCAGTGCCTCACACATGCTAGACAAGTACTCCACCTCTGAGCTACAACCTCCAGCCCTCAATCATATTTTATCAAAAATTCAATCAATGTAATTTGATCAATGTCATTCCCCAGTAACTTCTCTTTCCCTCAACTGAAGGCAGTTTTGACCCCCAGGGACTCTTGGCAACACCAGCATGCATCTTTGGTTGTTACAATTAGGAAGACAGGGATGGAGATGTCAGTGGCATTCAGTGGACAGATGCCAGAAATGCTGCTAAACAGTACAATGCGCAAGAGCCAAACGTCCTTAGTACTGAGGTTATGAAACCCTGAGTAGGCAATGAACTGTAAACACAATGAAGGTATAGACCAGGGTTCGTCTGCTTACTCTGAACTTGGCCCAGTTCCTGGCACTTGGTAGGAAAATATTGGATAATTCCTTTTATTATTTTTTTAATTTTAAAAGACATTCTAAAATGTGTCTTTTTTTTTAAAGAGAGAGAGAGAGAGAGAATTTTAATATTTATTCTTTAGTTTTTTGGCAGACACAACATCTTTGTTTGTATGTGGTGCTGAGGATCAAACCTGGGCCGCACGCATGCCAGGTGAGTGCGCTACCACTTGAGCCACATCCCCAGCCCTAAAATGTGTCTTTACTTAATGTGAGCTCTTGTCTTCTTTGTCCCCATATATTTATACCATACAGCTTAATTTCTTCTTCATCTTTTAAGTGTAAAAAATCTGTTTTCTATTAGAATTTAACCTTATTGGGTGGAAAAATTTTAATGGTATACAAACTTATGGGGAGATTCTTCTTTAATAAGAAAGCTGTTATTGTTCAAAAGCATAAAATATATGCAGCTCCAAAGTTCTTGTATATATAGTATAGTAAAAGAAAAACAAACATTCCTTTAATTTTGAAGGAAAAAATAGAATAAGAAAACATCTTTTGCACTTTTCCCTGTTAGAAAATCAATGTAGACATGGTTAGATAATCAGAGAGAAGAAATAAGAAAGTCCAGGTAGGTGAGAAATCTCTGAAAAGAAGAGTAATGAATAAGCATTTCATTTTATCTTAACTGGTATACTGGGGAGGACTCAAGTTTTGTGCAAAGTAAAGCTATTCATTTGGGGAAATATGTCAAATGTCTATCAATATTATTTTTTATATGCTTCATGTAGCAGGCCTACAGGGAGAGCAGTCAGGTTTGAGCAAACCTCAGAGAACTCTGGGAGGTCTCCAGGAGCCAAGAGTGTACTGAGAAAATTCCTTTTCTGGCCTTCAGCTTACCTGTTTGGGAGACTCATTTCAAGGGTCAGAGTTCAGAGAAGCAGAACTTCTACAAGGGTTTGACTTAATGCAATTGTGGGAGCTGGCTAAGCTCTCTCTGAAAAGTTGCTCTTTACAGATCATGTTAAAGCTTGAACTTTGGGGGACAGAGAAGTAAGAAGGTATCTCGATGTGGCTAGCACCTGGCTAGTAATTTTTCCTGTTCAGGAGGGGACAAGCCACCTGAGAAAATAAAGTCTGAAGTACTTAGTGAAGAAATAAGACAAAGTCAGAATTAGTTTTAAGGAAGCGCCTCATAGGATCTTCCAGTCCACGCAGGAGCTGGAACAAAGCAATTAAACATTGGCTCCGGTGGTTTATTTAAGGGCAGGGAAAAGATTTCACCAGTGGAATCTTGCTTCTTGAGGTCTTGCCCTCAAGAGGTTGATTGGCATCTTGGGAAGCCACACCCATCTCTGTGAGTCCAGGTGCCCCTTCTCTGGTGCTGTGTGGGACCTGGCAGAGCTGCATAGGAATTCACATGTATTTGGGTGGTCTTAATGTATTTGGCAGCATTGCCACTGGAAGTTCCCAGACACCAGATTCTTCTATTAACTTGCTGTGATGCTGGTTTAGTCCATTCACAGTCCACGGATGGCTCTGGACAAGAATGGTAGGTGGATATAAGGCAACAAGAAGCTGGAGTCCATGAGGATGGACGGAAACCTGAGTCAGTTCTTGTGGCCTCTACCTTTGGTGATGTGGGCATCCTGCAGAAGTCAGACCCTTTGTCATGTGCTGAAGGAAGATCCAGGGCCGGGGGAGCAGTCACAGGCCTGGCTCTTTTATGCTATGGAGATGAGTGACAGCATGTGTGAGCTACAAAGATGGTTACCACATCCCTTCTGTCCTCCATATCTCCACATGAATGTCTCTTGTGGCTCACCCAGTGAGAAACATAAAGGGAAAGGAATTCTAGGAAATTTAATTCAGTCTAGCCAACATGCCCCACTTCTTTCCCATCTTCTTTTTTATAGATTTTTACCTTATTTTTTTTTTTTAAGTCTCGCGTCAGGAGAGTATTTTTAAAATTCCTCATGTCTATTCTATCATCCCACTTGACAGCTTGGTTGTACAAAGAGTCCTTATTAGGAAAATATAAATTCCCTCTGAATTTTTAAGATATTCTTTCTGTGGAAAAGGGTACTGCCTTTCTTAGCATCAGTTCTTTTTACATGAGTTTTTCCCTTCTGAAAGCTTTGGGAAGCTCTTCACTATCACTATCATTCAAATTTTCATCATGATGTTGATCAAGGTGTGGGATTTTATTTTTAATTGATTTTTCTGGACACTACACTACATGGGTTCTTTCAACTTCATTTCCTTTGATACTGGGAATTATTTTTCTATTATCTCCTTGATAATTTACTTTCCATTGTTTCCTATGCTCTCTTTGAAAGTTTTAGTAGGTAGATTCTTGATTCCCTGAATTAAACCTCTAATTTTCATATCTTTTCCTCTCCTGTTTTCCACATCCTTGTCACTTTATTCTACTTTCTGGGAGGTTTCCTTGAATATATATTCTAATCCATTCAGTGATTTTAAAAAAATTAACTACTATATTTAATTTTTTTTGTGTTCTTTCTTCTTCACAAATTGTTCCTCTTAAAAATAATAGCATTCTATTCTTGTCTTTTATTTCTCTGATAATATTACTAAATATAGTTTGGGGAACACTTATCTTCTGCAAATATCTTCCTTTAAAAAAAATTTAAAAATAGCTGCACACAGTGGTGTATCCTTGTAGTGAACTACTTCAGAGGCTGAAGCAGAAGGATTGAGAGTGTGACTTGCAGATCAGCCTGGGCTACATGGTGAGATCCTGTTACAAAAAATAGAGCATAGTAAAATAATAAATATTTTAAAAACAACAACCTCTCTTTACCCTACTTGCCACTTGTAGCAGAATAGGTTGACTCATTTCAAGGATCCGTTCTCGGTCCTCACTTTACTCTATTGATCCCATAGATTAGCTCCTCTTCCCAATAACATCTTCTTACCTGGTTTACAGGATGCCACTCTCTTCTGATTTCCCCCAACCTCACTGAGAACTCCCATCTATTTTTCTTTGCTTCTTGCTCCTCTTCTCCCCAGTCTGTCAACATTTAAGAATCCCATGGCTCTGTTCTTTGTACCACTTCTCTTTTGGATACATATTCATTTCCTTGATTTCCTCATCCTTTCTTATGACTTTGAATAGCATTCTTTAATGACATTAACTTCAAAATATTTCTCAGCATTTTTATTTGTATGTTTAACAGCGTGCACTTAAAATATCCAAAATAGAGTTCTTGATCTCTCCTCGTCAGCTTCAAATGTTTTATTTCTTATTCTTCCCTGCCTCAGCTTATTGGTATGTCCATCCTTCTAATTGCTCAGATCAAAAACTTTGAAGTTATCTTTGACTCCTTCCCCACACTACTCACATTCAATCCAACGAAACCATTCTTTCACTTTCAAATTATACCCCAAATCTAATCCTTTCTCTTCACCCTGATAACTACCACCCTGTTCTCAGTCACTGTCATTTTTTGCCTGGCATATTCCCTTTGTCCACGAACTGGTCTTTTTACTTCTACCTTTATAGTCCCCAAATTAAGTCTTTTCTTTCTCCCTTTTTAAGGGATGACAGAGGGGAGGGGCCCAAGCCTCCTGAGTATCCAGGACAATAGACACACAACCAAGGCACCAGCCAAGTCTTTTCTTTTAAATATACTATTCTTTGATTCAAATATCCCTCAGTGGCTTTCCACATCTCTCAAAGTGAATTGACAGACTAGTAGGCCCTGTGTGATCTGGATGCCCATTAACTCTCTGAATTCAGATTGCTTGCTTCTGAGCTATTCCTTGGACAGTCGGATTGCCTTTGTCTGAATGCCTTTCCTTTCCCCCATTTCTTGAAATCCCCATTATTGAGTTTCTTATCACCTTTAAGAGTTTGCTCAAACATCATCTCTAAGACCTTGCCTGACCTACTCTATTTAATCTTGTATCTCCTCCTCCAAACCCAATCTCCCGTATCTTATGTCTTTTACAATATATGACATCACCTTCTAATGTATTGAACAACTACTTATTCTGTTTGATGTTTACTTTCTGCCTCCATCAGAATGCAAGCTCTAGGAGAGCAGGGACATTTTTCCACTGACCATCACATAGTAGATATGCAACAATATTTCTTTTTCCCTGGATCCCTTCCCCCACTTTTTTTCTTTTCCCTTGTTTTTATCTGTTTTTCACAGTGAAGACATTCACCATCTGTCTGCGACTCTTTGGCTGTCTCTATGTGAGGCACCCAAAGCACAAACTGAAAGCTAGCTTTGTGTGCATAAATGGATTTTGTGGACTCAAAATCTTCAATGTGCAATTTAAATGGTGAGCTAGCTTATCTATGGAAAGTCTACTGTATGCTTGTATCATTACATTTTTTTCTCTGAGCTATTCCATTTCTCCTAAGAAGAATCCATACATCTCCAGCCCACTTTGTGTGCTCCAGATGCTCACAGCTCATATACACAGCCCATGGCTGGTTTGCTACATACATAGCTCCTGTCCAGAGCAGCTCCCGACAATGACTCATCTCTTCTGATGTTCCTGACATTGCCAAATGAAAATGCTTTCCAGATCAAATTAGCTTAGGGGCAAAAAAGTGGGCAATATGTGGATAAAGAGTAGGAACTCCATGGAGGTAGGGGCCACTTCACTTGATATAATATCTCACTACCACCCCCATTTTCAGCCTTGACTCACCCTTGAATTTTGTGTTTCTTCCAAGAAGAAGTTATAAGGTTTTATCTTCTCATGTATCACTTCTGTTTTCTTTGGCACTGTGAGTTTATGCCTTTTCATTTCTTTGTTGTCATTTTAGAGGGATTTGGGGAGGGAACCCAGATAAAAATGTGTGGTCAGTACACCATATTTATTAAGAAGGTTTTTTTTTTTTTTTACCATTGTTAGAAGTTGAATTTTATTTATATTTTATTCATACATGGAATAAACGGTTTGGTTCTTTATCATTTTTATTTCTTCCATTAATAAGTCATGTTCTTTTTGGTAATGAGAAATTTCCATATGCTCAGGTTTACTTATTTCATTTCTCACTCCCCAACCCCCCCCCCATTCAAAACTCATTTCACAAACACGGAAAAGGCAACAAAAACAGCAGCAGCTTGAGAATATCTAGTAGAAAAGTATCTGAAGTCTTGATGCAGGTTTTAGAATGGCTTCTCTGGCAAATTGGGCTTTTCAGGTTTATTGGGCTCCGCTTTGCCTTCAGTAACACTCACGGGTATTGCAAGTTCCTTTCTGAAGGGGAGAAAACATCAAATGTTCAGTATTTGGATTTATGAATGGAGTAAAATATGCAGATGTACGTTTCTTACTTATTTCAAAATGTCTATCCTTCCATGGGCCCTAGCTGATGTTCCCATCGTTACTTATTTCAAAATGTCTATCCTTCCATGGGCCCTAGCTGATGTTCCCATCGTCCCAGTTCCAGGGTTGCTTTAGAGATGGATTTTTCTTTGTAGAATTTAAGGGGGCACTAAAAATTTCAAGATTTAATAGTAATTATTTTAATTCAGCATTTAAACATCAAAATTAATGAAATGTTTCTACAATGATCACATTATCTTCACTCTCCTTGCCCTAACATCTAAAACATTATTTTAAAAAAAGTTCTGCTAAAGCCCCCCTAGTTGGGGGCTGGGGATGTGGCTCAAGCGGTAGTGCGCTCCCCTGGCATGCGTGCGGCCCGGGTTCGATCCTCAGCACCACGTACAAATAAAGATGTTGTGTCCGCCAAAAACGTGCGAACACGTCGGTGCGTTGGAAAACGCGATCCAGTTCCTGCAGTTGCAATTGGCTGAACTTGTTGCAGAAGTCGCTCTGGTCGGTGTCTCCAGACTGCGAACCCTCAGCAGCCTCGTGGCATGGTTCCTTCAACTGCTGCAGCCTGGGCTTCTCGTCACCGCCGCCCTTCTGGTTCACGGGGCCGAGAGCTCCCGCACCAGTATAGCAGACTTCTGCTGTTGCTCTCTGCTCAGATTCGGACCTTATCTTCTGCCCATGGTCGTCTCCACCCTTTACAATCACCGAGATCTTGGCCGGCTTCTTATCCTGAACTTTCTCCGTGAGCTCGCCTATTCCCAGGCTTTGGTAGCTGGCGTACTCGGGGCTACACTTCTGCGGAGGGTCCATGATGTCAGTGCAGTCGATTAAGCTGTGTGCCACTGCTAAGTCTCCGGTGCCTAGTCTGGGTGATCCTTTGTTTGCACGCTACTAGCTAGACGACTACTCTATTAAGAAGGTTTTGATGATGATTTTCTTTTTATCTAGGTGCAGAATTATATTTATTTTGGGGAGAAAACATCTCCTTTTCTTGGAGGAAAGCTTTAATGAGATTTTTATTACCACAAAAGTCAATCCCAGATTATATTGTGAAATGGAAACTTTGTGGAAGTAAGAAGCAGTATTTCTCTGCATAATCCTAAATGTTTGTCTTTTCAGCAGTCATGACTATATTTCAGTGTTTACTATTATAATGACTGGGGAGATAGAATAGTCACCCCTTTTTATGAGGCAAGACAGGATTAAGGGTAGGACATGATCAAGGATGCTTCTGCCATGGCATAATGAATTCTGCTATTAGGTATAATTATAAGACACCAATAAAAAAAATTAAAAAGGTCACTTCTGCCACGTAGGTTATGTAGCCCCTTCAATGTGGTAGTCATCTGGGTCCATGGACACAGGGAGAATAGGAAATCCCAGTTTTCCTTCTCTACTTCATAACTTTCTTCCATTATTCCCCAGGTTTCAGACACTTTTCTAAATATCACAGCCTACTAAAAGCTTCTTTGGGAAGGTGTGGTGAGCCAGCTATGGGCTGTGGGTGTGTGAACTATGAGCATGAGCACATAAGTGGACTGGATTGAGGTTGCCTCTCTGTTGGGGCTGATCATGAATGTGTTCTTTTAACTCACTCTGCCTAGGATCCCCACACAACACGTGAGATGGGTGTGGCCTTCCAAGTTGTCAGTCAATTTGCTGACCACAAGATATCAGGAAGCTAGACTCTCCCTGGTGTGGAACTTTCTTGAGTGTCTTCCCCTCAATAAAATGTAGCTTCAGAACATCCTCTTCCTCTTTTTTGTCTGCCTCCCTTGTGGGAGCTGGAGAAGAGGGGCCATCGCTGAAGAATCCCAAGAAAAAAGTATTTTCTCTGTCTTGGTATGATTATTTCGTGCCAGCCCAGTCCACCTAGAGTGACCCTGAATGACTTAGTCGTGTGTTGTGAGGAAGGTGCTTGTTTTCAAGTCTGGGTTAGACTCGAAAGAAGAAGTAGCCTTTTCCCACCATCTCCATTCTCTTTTAAGATCTACCAGGTGGCAGAAGTAGCACTTTAAGGGACCCGGATGATTCCAGAACTCCAGGAATTGACCAGCAACAGAGCAAAATAGCTATTTTTTTTAAGACAATAGTATGGGTTTTTAACTTGGTCATTGCAATTCATCATTATCTGCTTAGAGCACCAGGATAAATTCTACTGGTTACATTGACAACAAGAATAGTTAAGGGCTGGGGTTGTGGCTCAGCAGTACAGGGCTCGCCTCGAACGTGCGAGACCCTGGGTTCGATCCTCAACACCACATACAAAAATAAACAAGTCATCAAACTGCAGATCAAACCCAGGGGTCCGCAGGCGTGGTAGGAGGGGCAGGGCAGATCCGCTGCCCGCGCCTCCATGGTAGGCAGACCTACAACAGACCGGCGGATCAGGCCCAGGAGCCTGCCGGCGTGGTACAAACACCACCCTAATTGGAGTAGTGACAGAACAGAGTCGCCGCCCGTGCCAGGAACAGGCCCAGCGTCCTGCAGGCGGGGTAGTCACGACACCCCATTTGGAATAGGGGCAGAGTAGAACCGCCGCCCGTGTCTGCAGGGTAGGCAAACCTGCAACCGACTGGCGGATCAGAACCGGTGGCCTGCCGGCGTGGTACACTCCTCACCCCAATTGGAGTAGGGGCAGAACAGAGC
>NW_026000211.1:7068772-7074447 GCF_001458135.2 Marmota marmota marmota | reverse complement strand
TGCTCTTCGTCCCTACTCTGTTCTTAGTTACTCTCCTTATATCAAAGAAGACATTTGGCATTTGTTTTTTAGGGATTGGCTGGCTTCACTTAGCATAATATTCTCCAACTCTATCCTTTTACCTGCAAATGCAATAATTTCATTCTTTAAGGCAGAGAAATATGGGATGAAGACTATTCTTAATTCCTCTTTCCTTAATACTTAAATATGTTCCGTTCTAAATATTTTAACAAAAGGCACATCTTAAGTGTAAATTTTTATAATTTTATAGAGGACATACTGTCTTATAAGCCCCATAAAAGGTTCATTGCACTAATTGTGAGTCAAGGTTGGAAAATACAGTGTGCTGGCAGAGTACACTAAAGGGCATAAGATCAGTTACCTAAGTCTAGCTGATGATGGAGCTGAGAGCAGATATGGCCACTTTTGCAGGTTTGAGGGCACTGGAGATGAAGAGGCCTGAAATTAAAACTTTGTACTGGGACTGGGTCAAATGTCACATAAAAGGCATGTGTCCAAGTCAGCAGGCACATTAGAGGATCCAGAGGGTTTGAATGACAATTGTATCACATTGATGTGTGAATTGAAGAGTTCTCTGAATGAGGTCTTCCGAAAGGAGAAGAGAAGAATTTGTCAGTGGTCATCTAATCTCTCTGGGAACCAGAGCAACCTGATCTTGATGGAACCATGCCTGTTGTCTAGTGAAAATATTCTCAAATCAGAGGAAAACAAGAAGGCCTCCAAGATTCTCCAATACCTTTTATTCATATTCTTTTTTCTCCAAAATTCCTTTAGTTTGATTTGCAACCCACTGTGACTTTGCCCACAGAAAATCTCCTGTGCAAAATATCTGAACAAGTTATTTTACAAGACAATTCTCTTTTTCTAAATTAATATGTTACCATTTCTGTTTTATATATCCTTTGAGAAATGAAGTGTTTAGTTAGTTCTCCAGAGACTAATTGCTCTGAGGCTAAGTGCAGAAAATCTAACTTTTAGGCAAGTGAATATGAGATGTGAGCCTTAATAACCTCACAGTTCTGTTCAGGGAAACCCCCTTTAAAAACCATGCCTACAAGAATGCATTACTTCTATTTCTTGTCTATTGCCTCAAACACTGGATCCAAACTGCTCGTCTTATATTACTATTTTCTCACACTTCTTACAGCCATTGAATTCGAGTCTCGTTCTTATTTCACAGCTTTGGCACAAACATGCAAGTTCTCAATCATTGCCTTTGTGTGTGTGTGTGTGAGTGTGCACACACACACATTTCGTGCTTGAGGTCAAACTCAGGGCTCACACATGTTAAGTAAGTGTTGTTATAGTTAAAGCTTCATCCCGGGGTTTCATAAACTGACTTCCAGACCACTCATGTATAATCGAATCAAGCCTTTATTGAAGCACACTGATGACGACTGACCAGAACATAAAGCTGTTCCCCTGATCAGCCCCGAACAATTGCAAGGGCACTCCTTATAAGCCTGAAAACCACAAAAGTGATGTTGGGCAGGGGAGGCGTCTAGCCAATGCAAGCAAGCCAGGTTATAGAAGCTGGAGAGTGCAATCAAGCGGTGGGAAGCCTAACCAATCACAGTTAGCCCAGTCACCCCAGTTACAGAAACAGCCCTGTTACCCTAGTTACAGAAACAATGCCCCATTAGGTAGTTCCATGTTCTTAAAGGTTTCTATAGCAAAAGGAAAAGAACATCTTGCACCAGTCATGACCCTTCTCCTTGGCATGTTTTACAGAATGGAGTCACAAAACAAAATGGAGTCCCATTTGCTTTTACTATCACAGTGCTTTACCACCAAGGTACATCCCCAGCCCTGGCCTTTCCTGCTGTCAATTCTTCCACCATATTCTGGCAATGTATCATGGACAGAAGGAATAATATTACTTCTAGCAATTTCAGTTTTTGCATGCCTTCACAGAATACTGACCCTAGATTCTGTCCTTACTGATTAGTATTTTTTTCCCCAAGTTTCTCCAAGAAATGACCTCAGCTAAATCTTTGATTGATAGCATAATCTGGCTTTAATAGTGAGAGCATAGATTCTGAGCCAGATTGCTTTTGAATTCTGGCTTCACCTCTTGCTAGGCTGTGTGACCTCAGACCAAGTCACTTAAACCTCTCTGTGTTAATTTCCTCATTTAAGAACTGGGAGATATATTTGAGAGTGCCTATATGTAGGACTGATGTGACTGAATGAATTAATACATTTAATATTATGGCTGGGTGGATAGCTCAGTGGTAGAAGGTCTGAGTTCAATCACCAAGAAGGAGGAGCAGGAGAAGGAGTGGGAAGAAGAGATTGAGGAGGAGAAGGAAAAGAAAAGGAAAGAGCACATAGTTATTCTATCTAGCATACAATAAGTATACCATGTGTGATAAGAACTGTTATTATTTAATATTATCCACCCTCCTCCAAGGAAGTAAACATAGGGTTTACCAATTGCTGGAATGGGAAGAAAGCAATGGGGACACAAGGAGGAAAAGTAGATTTATATTTCAAAGTATTTTATTTTACCAGAGATAATTATCATGTTAGCTAAATAACCCCAAATTTTGCTTCTGAAATTTAAATTCAGCAATTTGAATTCTCTGCCATTTTGAATGTATGATTTGTATTCTCCCAAGTACGTAAATCACTTCAGCTTAATTGATTTTTTTTTCTTTCCAGCAAGTCACCAGGATTACCTTTTCCTTCTAAATTTCCAAGTAAAGTGTAGGAAAATATTTAATATGAAGGTCAAACACAGCCAGTGCTCCAGCCCAGTAAACAATGAAGAACAGAGGGAAAATACAACTTCTACTTTACTGGAATCTGAGTTAATAAATAGGGACCATAGAACAAAGAGCAAACAACTACTTGAGTAACATCAGAATGAATAAAGAAAGGATGAACCTGGATATTCAGTCTGAAGCTATTGCACAACATGACTAATAGAGTTAACAAGTCACCTATTACACATTAGAAAATCCTCTAGAGGATTTTAAAATAAAAGGAAGTATTTTTTCCAGAGTATAATTGATGCTTATGGATAAATTTCACAACTTCACACCTTAGGGAATACTTTGGTTTTTTTTTTTAAAGAATAAATTGACCATTTCATCTTGGCAATTATTAACCTGCCACATTTTTGTAACTAAGAAAAATTTGGCCTCTTTCCATATTTTAGTTGAAATTTCATATTATTCATATCTGTACAGATCATAGTTTATTATCCATAGGATCCATAAAGCAAAAATTAATACCCCTATAAAGCTGAACTTTGATTTTACTTAATCTTCAACTGAGCATTATTTACACTAATGTACAAAAATTCTCTGAGCACAAAAATAAGAGGTTAAAATATAAAGATATAGAATTGGATCTTTTATAAAAACTCATACAAACAGGGAAAAAATGGAAAATATCGAAGTATTGGGATTTTCCTTAAATCTTTTTTTTTTTTTTAATTTTCCTTCCAGTTAAACCAATTTCTTCATGTTGTTTCTGGATGAAAGCCAGAATCAACGTTGTCTGTATTTCTAATCAAATAATGGATAAAAATTACAAATTCTGAACGTAGTTAAAGGATCCTAGGAGGCAGAGTGTCTGGACCAAGCCTGAGCTGTCTTCTCTGACTCATTTCTGACTTTAGGCAAGTTATTTAATATCTCTGTGCTTCTTTATGTGACTGTAATATTGTTAATTTATTTCACAGGTATGGTAGTTACCACAACTCAAGAAATAACCATTGGCTTTTGAAAGAAATCAGATGATTAGCAAGAAGGCAGATTATGCACCCTAGAAAATAGATGGAGAATTATATCTTCTTTCCATTCTCTTTATATTTTGAATCATGGGAGTTTGATGTAAATGATAGGATTTGCAGTTTCAATCTAAAATGAAAAATAAACTGGACCACATAAGAATTTTCACTTCACAAATGTTTTATGTTATTTCATCTATTTGGGGATTAAATTTTAGTTTTTTAAGGCTAAGTCGAGCATAAATTCTTGAGATAAATAACAAAGATATGATTATATTCCATTTATAGACAAAGGAAAAATTTAGAAGAAAATATCCTAAAAAGAATCTCTAAGGTTGTGTTTATGGGTAAATTTTTAACTATCTTACATTTAGGTTACATTCATTTGTGAATGCTAACTTATTAAACATGCTTCCTTCAGTAACTCTTCTGTCTTCTTTCTTTTGTCTTCTTTCTTTTCATAATGGCCCACTTAAAACATATCATTTTTGAAATTTTATGTTACTAATGTACTTTGCTTTGTAATTGTGTTTTTAAAAATTATGTGCAGCTATAGAATTTTTCATTTCCAAATTTAACATTTTTGCCTTCAAATTTAATAGTGTAATTAACTAATTGTTAAGTGGGGAAAGAATTAAAATTTGTAGCCTTAAATTTATTTATCTATTTTTATTTATTTAGGTACTGGGGATTGAACCCAGGGCCTCCCACATGCTAAGCATGCACTCTGTCACTAAGCTATACTCCCAACCCCCTAAAAATAATTTATACCAAATAATATAGCCCATTAGAGAATAACCATTTGAAAATGATTCTAGTTTCATAATAATTTTAATAATTCTAATAGTAATTTATAATTTTAAGCAGCCCAAAGCAAAAAAAAAAAAAAAACTTATAAAAGAAATGCAACTAATTGTATAGTATAGAACAGAATATTTTGTTACAGGTTTACTATAGGCGAGATTTGCAGAATAAATAATGGTGTACTATAAAGAATTATGCAAACCAGATTTTCAAAGCAAGCTTTATTTTTGCTGGGTTGAGATTGAACTCAGGGCTTCCCACACACTAAGCAAGCATGCTATTACTGAACTACACCTTAACCTCCAAAGGAAATTTTCTAATACAGAAACATTTTTTTTCCACATGGTAATTGTTAATTAGAATTATAAAGCAGGACACTGAGAAATTTTAGAGGACTTAAGATAACTCTCAGGGATTATTCTAAAGATAGTAAAATTAATATAGTGATTTTGAAAAATATATAATGTCATTTTGAAATGCCTTATTGTTTAAGCATTTGCTAGACTAGGGGCTGCTTCTTTTCTCTGGGACAAACTATATTTAATAATTTTAATGGCAATGAGATGAAAATTTTAGGACACCAAGAGACAGAGACCTGTCTAAACATTTTCATTAGCTTTTTATTTTTTATCAAGTCTAATGCTAAATAAAACTCATATACATTGTAAAATATGTAATATCAAATAAGAGAAAGGGGCCAGCTGTCAGGCCTATAATTCCAGCAACTTGGGAGGTTAAGGCAGGAGGACCCTGTATCAAATTTTTTTAAAAAGTCTGGGAGTGCAGCTCTGTGTAAAGCACGCTGAATTCAATCCTCAGTACCACTCCTAAAAAAGGAGAAGGAAAAAGAAATAAAGGATACAGTGTTTACTACTGTCTTTTTTTAGCAGTTCCCCGTAATCAAAAGCTTGGTCAGTATTAACTCATTGGTTCTTTTCAGAAGAACAATTTGAGTTGAAGTTCCGAATAAGTAGTTTTTATATTCTATTTTTATACCAATCTCTAAAAATGATATAAGTACACCTAATGAAAGTCTTATTCTTCCTCTTCCTCCTCCTCCTCCTCTTCTTTTTCTTCTTCTTCTTCTTCTTTTTTTTTTTTTTTTTTTTGG
>NW_026000211.1:7048937-7068747 GCF_001458135.2 Marmota marmota marmota | reverse complement strand
TTTTTTTTTTTTTTTTTTTTTTTTTTTTTTTTTTTTTTTGGTACGAGAATTGACCTCGGGGGTACTTGACAACAGAGCCACATCCCCAGCCCTATTTTGTATTTACTTAGAGACAGGGTCTCACTGAGTTGCTTAGCGACTCGCTGTTGCTGAGGCTGGCTTTGAACTCCTGATCTTCCTGCCTCAGCCTCTTGAGCCTCTGGGATTACAGGCGTGTGTCCCCCGCCCGGCTATTTCATTCTTTAAATAAGTAATATCCCCTCTCGGAGTCTCTGGACGATGATCTCACTTCCTGTGATTATGTTTTGACATCGTGTTCCAGTCTCATGGGATAATGCTTTCTACCTAAAATCTCTTTATGTTTTATAAAAATATTTTTTGTGTTTCATCCTAATTTTTTATTTTTGATTACTTAAAAACATTTTTGCTTGTTTCTTATTTCCTGTAACTTTAAAATTTCTAGGACTATGTTTATGATTATGTAATTGATTACATGTGTGAGAAATCTCTATTATACAAAGGGTTACTTTTTTGTTGTTGTTTACTTTTTAGTACTTGAACTTTATCATAAATCTTGAAATTAAATTTAATTAAAGGCCAGAAGGGCATAAGTGAGATTTTTTGAAAATTTCAGCATTTCATATCTGTTGTAATTTTAAAAAATTGTAGCTGGAGATGGACAGAATGCCTTTATTTTGTTTATTTATTTTTATGTGGTGCTAAGGATCAAACCCAGTGCCTCACACATGCTAGGCAAGTGCTCTGCCACTAAGCTACAGCCCAACCCTATATGTCTATTATAATTTTGCTCAAGAAATATATTTATTGCCAGCTGAAAATGTGAATCAAACTGAAATTTAAAAAAAAAATTTTTAGTTGCCGATAGACACTACCTTTATTTTATGTGGTGCTGAAGATTAAACACAGTGCCTCACACGTGCTAGGCAAGCGCTTCGACACTGAGCCATAACCCCAGCCCCACCTGAAAATTTATTATATTCATGACAATTGCCTTGGTCTATTGAGAAAGCCAAATTTTGAATATTTTGGGTATTAAGTTTTTATTTATCTATTTTCCTTCAGGATTTTATATATCTAAGTCTCTTTTAAAACCAAAATAAGCTATCATACACCAAAATGTCATATTTGCAAATCCTGAACAAAAAATTTTTGAACATCATGGGTTATTAAGTGTGTTTAGTTATTGCTGAGAGGTAGAGAAGATAGAGGGACTATGACAGGAATATCTCTAATAAACTGAACAAACACAAAATAATTTGATCTCTAGTGAGAAACTATAAAATTTTAATTTAGGCATGCAAATTTTCTTCTCATCCATTCAATAAATATTTTTTGAATACCTATTCTGGGTTGAATTATGCTCTCCAATATATGTTCAATCCTAGTTTCTATTACCAGTGAATGTAATCTTATTTTTAAATTAGATCTTTGTGGATGTGATCAAGTTAAAACGAGGTCAAGGATTATCTTTAACCCTAATCCAAACCCCACATCCTTATATAAAGAGGGTAATTTCGTCAAAGAACTACACAGAAGGAAGAGAAGCCAAAGGATATCAAGGATTGTTGGTAATCACCAGAAGCTAGAAAAGGCAAGAGTTTTTTCCCTAGAGACTTTGGAAGAAGCATGGCACTGCTGATTTTGAACTTCTATTCTCCAGAACTATGGGATAATAAATGTCTGTTGTTTTAAGCCATCTATTTTGTGATAATTTGTTATAGCAGCCCTAAGAAATGAACACAACAATACCTAACTATTCACCCAGCATTAGGACACAGCAGCACATAAAATAGATCAAGTCCCTCCCCTGCTGGTACTCACATTGAAGACAGGAGGTAGGTGGGAACACACACCATATTTTATTATATTGGTGATAACTGCTAAGGAGCAGCTTAACGCATTGTAGCTGAGATGTCGGGTACGGGGGGACAGTGAGTGTTTTATATATGATAGTCACAGAAAATATCTATGGAAGGGAATATTTGAGCAAGGACCTGAAGACTATGATGCAGCAAACCATGGAAATGTTTAGAAGAGCATTTGAGGCAGAGGGAACAGCAGTACAAGTACTCCAAGGAGTATGTGTATGTTAGTGTGTCTGAGAAATGCCCAAGAGGCCAATGTGGCCAGATGATAGGGAGTCAGGGGAGAGTGGTAGGAAAGGTTTGTGGAGGTGGATGTCTTAGTTCCTTTTCTGTTGTTATGTGGTAAATACAACAGACTGGGTCATTTATAAGGAAGAGAGGTTTATTTATAGTTCCGGAGGCTGGGAAGTCCAAGACCATGGCCTGGCATCAGCTCTGCATCTGGTAAGAGCCTTCCTGCTGAGTCATGGTATGGCAGAGGGTATCACATGGTGAGACAGATCTTTCACAACAAAGCCATTCCCTTTATAACCCTTTAATGGATTAATCTATTCAGGAGGGTTAGAGACCTCATAACCCAATCACCTCCAAAGGTTCTATCTCCAAATATCGTTAGCATATGATTTGAGGATTTAGTTTCCAACACATGGAATTTGGAGGATATATAGCAAACCATAGCATATGTGGGTCACCATATATCTTGGTTTGCTTAGGAAAGGCATAGTTTTGACTTGTCCCAGTGTAATTCTCAAAAATGTACTGTTTGGGAACAAATGCTAACTCAGACCAGAAGGTGGCAACAGAGATGGTGAAAAGCAGTTGAATGTTGTTTTGTAAGTTGAGAAGGTAGAGTCATTACTGGTAAAGTTACTTTGCTTACCTATTTTAACTGCATTTAGTAAAAAGTAAATGTTGTAATTTTGCTTCCAGAATCATTCTGAAGATTAGTTTATGCAAGAACCATGAGATTAGCTGGGCCTGGTGGCACATGCCTATAATCCCAGCAGTTTGGGAGGCTGAGACAGAAGGATTGTGAGGTTCAAAGCTAGCCTCAGCAAAAGAGAGGCACTAAGCAACTCAGTGAGACCCTGTCTCTAAATAAAATACAAAATAGGGCTGGGGATGTGGCTCAGTGTTTGAGTGTCCCTGAGTTCAATCCCTGGTTCACACCCTGGTACCCCCCCCCCCAAAAAAAACCATGAGATTTCAGGTATTGTCTATCCATTAGCAGTTTGTTTTTATGTATTTTAAAAAGCACATGTATTAACATAGAATACAGTATTTGCATAAAACCAGGTTATTGCTGAATATTTTAGCAACAGGAGGCTGCACAGTCTTTGGGAAATCATTAGGTAGAATTCTGTTTACTTCTTTATTTTCATTGTGAGCAGTATGAAATAAAGGAGTGACCAATTACATATTGGTAGCATGTTTAGTAATCCTTAGGAACAAATATGATACAAGTGATTGATTTCCTCAGTTTTTCAACCTGCATGTTGGGCTGATGGAGTTGACCTTTGATTTTAAGTAATATTGTAGCCTTGTAGAAGTGGATTCTGCCTGTCAGCAAATTCATGTTCTTCTAAATAATGCCCCAAGCAAAGCACATTATTTGTCATCTTTGTGGGAGTACAGCAGCTGCCCCCAAAGGCTCACTCAGCAATTTTCCTGGGCTATTATTAAAATATTATTCTTCTTTTGTGAAGGAAGATACTAAAGCCTACTCCAGGTTAGTGATTATCTGGTGATAGAAAGGAAAAGACTAGAATCCACTAGGTCTTAAAAACTTGAACTAAGAATAGTTCAAGAATGTAAGCTGAAACTTTCTCATTCTAATTCATTTGTTCCTATTATTGTTTTTCTTCTTAATCTTTTCTTCTCAAATATACTTCTCTTGTTATAATTCAGTTTAAATGAATAGCGTTACTTCTTAATAAAATCCCTATCAATTTGTAGCTGATCTAACCCTTTAAACTATTCAATGTCTTTTTTAAAAATTTAGCTACAATGAATAAGGAATAAAATATGTTCAGATACTTAGATATTGAAATATGCTAGATAATTTTAATTGATGCAAAAGGTAACCCACAAGTATAACTGTTTGGGGGAAGTTTTCGTAATAGAATATATATAACATAAAAGTTATCATTTTGACTTTTCTCTTTCTTTTTTGGTACTGGGGATTGAACCCAGGAGCACTTTACCACTGAGCTATATTCCCAGCCCTTTTTATTTTTTAGTTGGAGACAGAGTCTCACTAAGTTGCTGAGGCTGGTGTTGAACTTGTGATTTTCCTGTCTTAGCATCCATAGTCACTAGAATTACAGGTGTGTGCCACCACACCCAATTACCTATTCATCTGTTAATGGACATTTTGGGTGTTTCCACATTTTTGCTATTTTAACTCACGCTGAAATGAATATTGATGTACAAATATCTGCTCAACTCCCTGCTCTCAATTACATTTGTTTTTTAGAACAGGGATGCTGATTTACTTTTCTTGTTAAAATTAGAATTTTTGGGAGGCGGTTTACTGGGATTGAACCCTGGGCACTTTACCATGGAGCCACATCCCCAGTTCTTTTATTTTTTCATTTGAGACAGGGTCTTGCTAAATTGCTGAAACTGGTCTTAAATTTGAGATCCTCTTGCCCCAGCCTCCTGAGTTGTTGGGATTACAGGCATGCACCACCATGACTGGCTAAAATTACAATTTTTAAATTGCAGTTTAAAATTAAATAATATTAAATAATAATAGAGAGAATTAATGAGAGTATTAAAGTCTAAAGATACTTGTCTTTTCTATTTTGAAAAAGAATTGGTAATTTAGAGTCCTTAGAATGTAGCAGAAATATGAACTTTGAAAAACTTGTATGATTCAAGTAGGAAAATACCTATTTATAAACAACCAGGTCAAGTCTCCCATAGAGAGCTCTTCCTTCTTGATGATTTTCAGAACTCTACCCATCATCTCTACTTTTCTTAGGAAAAGTCAGTCTTAAATTTCCAATGAAATATAATACAAAACTACTGATATTTAGTACAAACAACAGTGGATATATTGACATAAATTGCTTTTTCAAGTGTAATTTATGAAGTGTAGTCATTGCAAATGATTGGATTTTCTTTCTCCCTTTTTTTCTGACTTCCATTCTGACAGAGGAAAGAAAATATATCTTTAGAGATTTGTTGCATTTTGCTAGTCTTTAATTGTATATAATTATGTCCAAATGAACAAGATTAAAGCATCAGTATAGCTAAATCTATAAAAAAAATAAATCTTACTATAATAGTATTTGATGACCATGCTCAATTTGGAGAGTGGAAATGTCTTCATTCCATAAATTTAATGACTGTAATTATATTCTGTAGGCTTTTTCTTCACAAATGAATCTTAATAGATGGACCAGTGGTAATGACAGATCCATCCTAGAACTAGCAGGCAAAAAACCATGAAACCACCTGCAGATTCAAAATGCAAATGTGTTTACTTATAACATCAGATATCTTTGGTTGGATATTTATTTCAACTCAAAATTTTGCAGATTTGGAATATGACCTCAACATCTGCAAATGCATAGTTTAGGACATTACTGTGTTAAATGATGGCTCCGTAGAATAATTTGTGTAAGGAAATGATTACACTTTTCATGAAAATAATAAATGTAACCTAGAAATAATTCCAATATTATTTTATTAATTAGGAAATTTCAATTGGCAGCACACCTATTCGATAATCTTTTGTTCTCAATCGCTTTGGACTTCTGTTCTTTGCAATTCTCTTCTCAACTCATTCTACCCTCTATAAAAGCATAGAAGAAGTCACATTAGAAAGCATTTTAAGTGATACAATTAAAGTTAGTATTTCCTGTTTTAATCCAAGCTAATATTTCATCATGAAATATGTTTAATAAGTATATATAAAAGCATTTAGTATACATAGCACCTGGAGTAAAGTAGATTATCAATACATGATTGAATTTTAAAGAAAAATAGTTATTAAGGTAATATAATGAAATACCAGAGTGCTCCTAAATTGTTGCTATAAACTATAGGTACAAATGTATAAAAGGATACTTATTTTTCAAAAAGTTAGTCTATATTTTTATCTAATTTATTTGCCCGTTTAGTTGTCTCATTTATTTAGTACTTTACCTCTTTCTTTTTTAAAAAATTGTTTTGATTTTAATTTGTTATATATGACAGTAGAATACATTACAATTCATATTACACATATGAGCACAATTGTTCATATCTCTGGTTGTACACAGCGTTACACTACTCATGTCTTTATACATGTACTTAGGGTAATGATGTCCATCTCATTCCACCATCTTTCCCACCCCCATGCCTCCTCCTTTCCCCTTCCTCCCCTTTGCCCTATCTAGAGTTCATCTAATCATTTACTTCTTTCTATACATTTTAGTTATTTTGTTCATACTGTTTGGTAAAAGAGTTAAATAATAAGAGAATAATATATATTTTTATGATAAGCTAATTGTTGTTATATGGATTTCTGCCCCAGATTGTGATATAGGAATTTGGTATTTCTCACAAATTGAATGTTACAGGCTGGGGGTGTAGCTCAGTGGTATGCTTAGCATTCATAAAGCCTTGGGTTCAATTCTCAGCACTAGAAAGAAAGAGGAAGGAAGGAAGGAAAGAAGGAAGGAAGGAAGGAATATTATTACCTTCAGAGATAAACCCACCTTTAAAAGAAATAAGCAACGGTCTGGGGTTGTGACTTAGTGGTAGAGCGCTTGCCCAGCATGCATGAGGCACTGGGTTTGATTCCCAGTACCACATTAAAAACAAATAAGCAAACAAACAAAAAAACTAAACAAAGTAAAGGCATTGTGTCCATCTACAACTAAAAATATTAAAATGAAATAAGCAAAATATTGTGTCTATACCTTTCCTGTGGGCCTAAATGAGGCTTGCCTAGTGGTGGGCTTCTTTGGGGAACAAAGTCAAGGCTCCTTTTTTGGAGAATCCCCCATTGTCAGTCTCTGAAGATCTTTTCAAAGGGGGCTGTTCAGCTCTTCCAGAGAGGCAGCTCTGGCCTGAGTAACCATGGAAGGACTCTAGAGCTGCCTGACTAGAGAACAGAAGTAGCCTGGGAGGGGTCTCAACTTTTAGAACCTTGTCCCTCTGCTTTCCTCCAGCGCTCCTGCCATTACCCTTCCTGGAGCTTCTCTGGTTCAACCTCGATAGAAAGTAACCCTTCCATATTCTGGTGGCACAGGACAAGCAGCATGCACCTAGCTGCTCAAGATTCAGGTGAGGATCTGGTGTCCGCCCAGCCTCACTCCGCCTTCTAAGCCAGCTGCTGTCTCCCATCCTGCCCCCAGTTCTGGAGTGCAGGCTTGCGACTCCTGCTGTCCCCAGCTGGAGCAGCTCTGCCAACTCCCCCACAGGATTTTTCTCATCTGGGAGCTTGTTGACATGGCACACCTGGTGTCTTTTCTCCCTTTCACTTCAACTTGTTGGTTTCTTTCTTTCATGTTTTTTTTTTTTTTTTGATTACTCCTTTGCTAGTGGGATTTTGTGAAAAAGAAAAATAATAATAAGTCCCCACCTCCATCTTCAGGCTTCTTCTTCTTTTTTTTTTTCTTTGTAGTTGTAGATGGACACATGCCTTTATTTTATTTGTTTACTTTTACATGGTGCTGAGGATCAAACCCGGTGCCTCATGAATGCTAGGCAAGCGCTCTGACACTGAGCTACAGCCTATCCCCAGGATTGTTTTCCAATATACACTTAACCCCTTGTTTTCCTGTAGAGGAAGAAATATGTATTAACTGGTCAGTATAAGCAGACCAGTTTTATGGCAAGAAGATCACATTTTCCCCTCTGGAAAGGTTTTTGCTAACTGGGGAATAATTTCTGATGAGGCATCTACTAAACTTTTACGGGGATCACCACAATGAATTAAATGTTGTGGGTATAACAGTATGATATGACTATTGCCTTCAAAAATCTTATTTTAAGGATCCAAGGGAAATAGAGAAAGACAAATAACACACTAGCCAAATAATAATTCCATCACCTGGCTCAAGGCCTAGAATATAGAAGGCATATAAACAGTGTCTACTGAGTGAGCAAGTGGTATGCTAGTCTGTGAATGTAGTATTATGGGATCACGGTAGAGGAAGTAATTAATTTTGCCTTGAGGGGTTGTATGGAAAAGTTTAGTTTTACAAATAGATATAGTTTCCAGTGAATTCTACCATTTTGTATAATTGTAATGCACCAATTAAAAAATAAAGGAAAATCCCCCAATACACATGGTTTCATGTGTACTTAATTTATAGTCTTTAATTTCCTTTGTAATATTTATTTTCATTTCTTTTCCAAACCATTACCTCACTTAGGCAACTATGCTTTATTTTTCACATTAATATAGTGCTAAGCCAGTAACTGATGATCAATAAATAAGCTCTTGCTAACACTACCATTTCCTAGGTCTGCTTCTGCTTTTATGCAGCTGTCTCCTCTGGCTAAGTTGACCTAACTTTTTTTTTTTTTTTTTTTTTTTTTGGAGGCACATATGATTCAGGAACAAATAAGTCAAAGCCATGTTCAGGAGTGACAGAGTGATGTTCACTACAGAAGGCCAAGTCTCAGGATCTCTAGCAACCCTGTATGTACCAAGAGCAGAGTGAGGAAGTTCCCATAAAATGCTGATTAGGTGCGTGGGCCTTCCTATTTCCAGTTGGGCAATCTCAGTAAAGTGACTTAACCTTTCTGATCTATTCATCTGGACGAACCTGCCTTATAGAATTATTTGAAGATGAAGTAGCACAATGCTTGTATAACAGATGGCACAGTTCTAGGTAGGTTGTAAAAAACAGAGGCACAAATGTTTGAAGTCAAATTATAGAGTTATGCCAGGCAGAGCTGCATATATACACACCTGTAATCCCATCAAGTGGGGAGGCTGAGGCAGGAAGATCACAAGTTCAAGGCCAGCCATGGCAATGAAGCAAGACTGTGTTTCAAAATAAAAAGGGTTGGGGATGTAGCTTAGGGGTAAAGTGCTCTTGGGTTTAAACTTTAGTACTGCCAAAAAAAGAAAAAGAAAGAAAAAGATATTTTATAATTATGTCTAGCAGACTGTTTATAACTCTAAAATGCATAGTTTCACATATTCTAAAAATCCACATTATATTTTATAATGTTTCCCAAAGTGTTTTTTTTTAAATTTTTTTTTCACTGAATTCAAATGATAGACCCTCCCATTTTTGTAACTGGGTTTTTATTGTTATTGTTGCTGGTTGGTTGGTAGGTTGCTGGCCCCAGGAGGACTGAGAACTACCTACATGGTTGGCATAGATTTTTTAAAAATTTTCTTTAAGTGCTTAAATCATTGATTCCTAAACTTTGCAAAAATTGCCACCTTTACACATTGGATTTAATCCTTAGATATGGAGATTTTAAGCTTCTTAAGTGATCTTAGTGAGTAGTAAAGTGTAGGAACCACTTCCTTAATTAGTGTTAAAATTAATTTTCCTTCACACTTTAAGAAGAGTTAAATGTTTATATTATCTTGTCTTCTTTCCTATCCATTAAAACATTGAGAAAAACAATGAATATCACTTCCTACTTGTTATAACTTTCTTTTTTTTAGAATACAAAGACTTCTGCCTGGGGTTGTGGCTCAGTGATACAGCACTTGCCTAGCACATGTGGGGCACTGTGTTCCATCCTCAGCACCACATAAAAATAAATAAATAATCAAAGTTATGTCCATCTACAACTAAAAAAAAAATTAAAAATATAAAAATACAAGGCTGGGGTTGTCGCTCGGCAGTAAAGCGCTTGCCTCGCATGTGTGAGGCCCAGGGTTCAATCCTTGGTACCACATTAATAAATAAGAATAAAGATATTGTGTCTATCTACAACTAAAAAAAAAAATTAAAAATAAATAAAAAATAAAATAAAAATATAAGAACATCAATATACAAAATGAGTTACCATTTATTTATCACTTATCATATGCCAACTATCTAAAAATATTCTCTCAAAATTTTCACAGCCCTATAAAGTAGGAACAATTATTATTTCCAACTTATAGATCAGGAGCATTTAGTAAATTGCCTATGGTTCTAAAACAAGGAAGTATCTCAACCAAAATATGGTCCCAGATCTGTTTACTGAGCTTGTGACTTTTCTATACTATCATCCAAGCAACATATCAGGACACCTAAAGAAGCTCCCATCCCTTTTATATTAGTCTTACTAAATAGGTTCAATGTACTTTAAGTACACTGTGATTTCTTTTGTGTGGTGGGAAGTCCTGGAGACTTTCCAAGCCTACTCTAGATTAGGGATGTCCTGGAGCTGCAGCCAACCTCTTGGAGCTACCTGAATTCAGTTCTGGTCTCATGAAAAATTTGAAGTTGAACACTTTGCAAAATTCTTTTTGTTCTTTCAGTTATTTCAATGGGGAAAATGATGAAGATATTCAGCTTCTTTCTTGTCACCACTACTCTGATAATGGGCAGGGAAGGCTGGGTAAGTTTACTGTGAAAACTGATTGTAAAGTCTACTTTGACCTGGATTTTCTTTTATTTTGCAGAAAACTTGTAGTAAACTGGTTACTGAAAAAAGTTAAATAAGGGTAAGGGGATACATGAATTTTGTGGAAGTTCCTGGCATATAAGTAGCACTTACTTAAAAAAAATTTGTGAAGTAAAAATCAGTATTTACAACAAGTAAGTAAATATTTTTAATTCACTGGGGTTATTTCCTTGTTTAATATTAAGAATTTAAAACTGGCTACAGTAATTAGAATTGCCCTTGGAATTTCTAACACTGAACACTATTAGTGTAGGCTACCTGGATTATTTAAAAGTAATTACGATAAACTTGTGTCTTCCTTTTGTGAATCAAAAAGGACAAAATACTTGTTTACTCAAATTTCAGGGAAAAAGAAGACTCCTAAGTTTTAAATAAGCTTACTAAACCCCTATATGCAATCTCATAAAGATTGAACATACTTGGCCTTAATCCCTTCAGCTATTTTTAAATTATGTAGTGCACTTTATTTAACAATATCACAAACAATTTTCCTTTACTGTAAAGTGACAAGAGATCGAGACACCATGAAATGTTCTTGTTCTTCATTTTTTATCTTGTGTGACTCAAGGGGCTAAGCAAATAATTCTCAGGATAAATCAAAGTGTGATAGGACACAGTACCAAGAACAAATAGGAAACAATTCTAGAAAAAGGGGAGAAATTTAGTGACCTGGACCTAGAGCTAAGGAAGGGCCTTTATCATGGATTCTCCATTGCTATCTTTTTTTTTTTTTTTTTGAAGGCTGAATTTCTGTCCTCCTGAAATTTGTAAGCTGAATTTATAGCCCTTCTCAGGAAGACAGTGTAACTCTTTCCTTTACTCAATAAAACATTTAATCATCCTGTTCTGCCTGCCTGTCAGAGGGCCTCGAACACAGGAGATCCTATTTATGGAAAAAGTATGTAGGACAGGAAATTAGCAAATGTAAATTAGGAAATTTATCTGACCATATTTGAATGTTTTAGGATATTATCTGTGTAAAAGTAGCATAAGGCAATTATATATTGGAATTCACAATTTCTGCCAGGCGTGGTGGTGCACGCCTATAATCCCAGCAGCTCTGGAGGCGGAGGCAGGAGGATTGTTCAAAGCAAGCCTTAGCAATTTAGGGAGGCCCTGAGCAACTTAATAAGACCCTGTCTCTTAATAAGATATAAAAAAAAAGGGCTCAAGATGTGGCTCAGTGGTTAAGCCCTACTGAGTTCAGTCTCTGGGAAAGAAAGAAAGAAAGAGAGAAAGAGAAAGAAAGGAAGAAAGAAAGAGAGAAAGAGAAAGAAAGGAAGAAAGAAGAAAAAAAATTCACAGTTTTTGAGAAGTAAACATTTTTTAATTAATTAATTAATTTTAATTAGATATGTATGATAGCAGAATGCATTTTGATTCATTTTACTCAATTGCAGCACAACTTCACATTTCTATGGTTGTACACGATATAGAGTTGCACCATATGTACTTAGGGCAACAATGTCCATCTCATTCCACCATCTTTCCTGCCCCCATGCACCCTCCTTAGAGAAGTAAACATTTTTAATTAGCAGAAGAGATCATGACATGAGCTACAAATAGAAAGAGGTGTTGAGGTGAAATGGGAAAATGGCAAAAATTTGTCTCAAGTCTCTTTCCGTTCTCCCAGAGGCTTTCCCAGAATTGAGTACTCAAGGGTCTTTATTGCAGTGTTTTGGCCTCAGGAGTTCTTCCTAGGAGACCCACCTCAGCAATTCTCTTTCCCAATTCACCTACCACATTTGCTTTATCTTGAAAGAGCTCTGCTCAGTCTGCTGTCACATTAGAAGAAAGCTTAAAGGGAAGGGATGGGGATGGGAAAGGAAAGACAATGGAATGACTCTTGACATAACTTTCCTATGTACATACATGAATATGCGACAGTGAATCTCACCATTGTGTATATACACAAGAAGTTAATTTAAAAAAACTATAGGTAAATGGCAGAAAGATTAATAATGGGAAGGGAGCAACGGGTGGGAAAAGTGAAGGGGAAGGAGAGGTACTGAGGTCTGAACTAGAATGTGATTCATTGCATGCTTTTATTATTATGTCAAAACAGATTCTACTGTAATGTGTAGTTAACATGAACCAACAAAAAATAAATAAAAGTGAAAAAAGGAGAGTAGTTTATAGACTTGTCCACTCTTACACATTTCTTGGGTTATTGGCCTTTCAAGAGAAGATAAATGACATAACTGAACCAATTCAGGCTCTTTCCATGCCATTTTGAAGCAGCAGAAAGAAAAATAAAGACTAAAACAAAAAGTTAAAGTGGTTCCAATAGAATTTCCAACAGTGGCAAACGAGTGGGCTACTCTGCTATATGAGTCTAAATCAGCAACCCTTACAAAGGTAACCATATGTCATCAGATTATACGCATGAAATTATATTTAAAAACACATGAATACCAAAAGGCCATTTGAAAACCTCATTTTTTATGGGGAATAACATACTACCGATAAAATTAACTTCCATAAGCACTTTACTGTTAGTTAAATGATAGGAGTAACTGCTATAAAACAATTTACTGTTTAGGTGGTTTCCTGCAGAGATGGAGAAAATGTTCCTTGAGCTGAGAAGTCCAGAGTTCTTTTACATTCTGGGCTTTCATGAGGAAGTCTTCTGATCAGAATTGAGTCCATTCCTACTTCATGGAATTGTCAAGAGGACTGAATGAGACAACAACTATAAATCTCTTAGCATAGTCATTCTGATTATATGATTTCATTCTTGAGTTCAGGAGTAGCATAAGCCACTTATTCTTCAAATAGCAAATTGTATTATAAATTTTCACACCACTTCTCTGGTTCGAGTAACATTCTCACATGGGAGTTGGAGACCAATTTGAGTCATTGCTTTATCCAAATTGCTAGCCACATTTATTTTCCATGAAAATGAGATAGATGCACGTTGCTTTGCAGGCTCTCGAGGACTGTTTCCAGGAGCAGGCACGGCTCAGAGCCCAGGTGCGCCGGCTGGAGACTCGAGTCAAACAGCAACAGGTCATGATTGCACAGCTTTTGCGTGACAAGGAAGTCCAGTTCCTCGATAGAGCAGAGGAGAATAGTGTCATTGACCTTGGAGGCAAGAGACAGTATGCAGGTCAGAATTGAACTTTCTTAAGTCTTTCAGTAACTTTTATCATATACTCAGCTGCAGTGCTGGTTATTTGTTCACTTCAGGTCTTGCAAAAGAGCTTTTTCTGTTGCAGTAACAAGCAATATGAAACATATCTTAGAAGTCTTCTACCATATTTTACCCTTTTTTCAATATTATCTGGGAGTGTTTTAATATTATCTGGGAGTGTTTTCAATATTATCTGGGAGTGCAGGGAGTGTTTAATATGAATGCTAAGTACCTGAGAATTTCTATAGTTTTATAAGAAATTATGATAGATTTTTAAATATTATTGTACAAATGGCAGATTATAATTATGAATTTTTCTATATGAGCTTTGTTTTGGTGAATCTTTCCATGTTTAATGCAGTTTTTCTTTCTGTTGTTGGTTTCTTTGTTTTTGTTTTTTCTGACTGGGTCTCCCTGACTCATTCTGGTCTTGAACTCCTGGGCTCAAGTGATCTTCCTGTGTCAGCCTCCTGAGTAGCTGGGATTACAGGCACATGCCACTGTGCCCACTTTTCCCTTCTGAAACTCTGATGTGCCTTGGGGTTGGGGGCAAATAAATTAGTATAATAAAATGGCAGGAAAGGAAAAAGAACCATACTTATTAAGGAACATAAAAGAGAAGTTTTTTGATATGTATATTTTGTAGCTTATTAATTTTCCTCTTGGTTAGGGCAATACTTCCCCCATGGAGGAAGTCAGATGAACAGTTCTCCATAGAGGGTAATGATATATGCATTGAAGTGTATAATGTGCCAATCATTTAAGAATCTTTTGTTTCTGTTATTTAAGTCAATCATTCAGTGGTATTTTATCATGGAAGCCTTAGCAAATTAATACATCTTGCACAACCACAGATATCAGCTGTCCTACAAAGCGAGTACCTTTATAATGAAAAGTAGCTCAAGTGTCATTTAGACTGCTCAGGTGCAGGGTCAACTGGTGTCCTTCGTCACTAATTCACTAGAAGGTATCATAGAAATCCTTCTGGGAGAACTGCAGTGTGTCCAGAACTTGACTGATCAGTGAAATAGCAATGAGGTAAGGGACAAACAGAAGTACTAAGACTGAGAGTCACAGTTGCTATAGAATGGAGGGTTTCAGTGGCAAGTTGGGGTAAATTCATAAGGGATATGATAAATACATCAGTTGGCAAGGGGTATTGTGAGGTAGGTTCCTATGCAGTCCATTTGCAGTCATTTGGAAATCAGAGAGTGGACAGATGAATTTTGCTTTGAACCCTACTTCCTAAATCCAGGAGACACACAGAATGTGTCAGTCAACATCCTGTGGCTTTAAATGCATGATAGAGGAAAATCTTGTTGATGAATAATAGTCAATGGGTAGTACAGATAAGGAAAACCTTTTAGGGAAATAGTGTACCATTTTCAGAAGAGTGTCTTTCATCATTAGAATAATGTATGTTCCAGATCATGTTGGTCAACCCAAAATGTAATCCTGCATGATCCTTCTTTGAGATATTTTGAGGATCAACAGAGGATACTGGAAAAATGCCTACCTAAATACACTTGGACTGTGATATGATTTGGGCTTCTGCTATCTGCCACCAAGTAGTAAATCAGATCATCTACCACAGAGGTTCTCATCCTCTTCTATCAAGCAGGGTGTTTTAGTCTGTTTGGATTGCTATAACAAAATAATTTATCATTAATAGAAATTTATTTCTCATAGTTCTGGAATGTTCAAGATCAAGGTGCCAGTAGATTCTGGGTCTGATAAAGGCTCTCACTGCTTCTCAGATGGTATCCCTTGCAAGGATCTTTTGTGGTGGAAGGGCTATGAAAGAAACTAGGGCACTTCCTCCAACCTCCTTTATAAGAGCACCAGTCCTGTTTATAAGGGTGAAGTGCTCATGACCTAATCACTTCCCAGAAGGCATTGGGTGTCAGCTTCCATCATATGCATTTTGGAGGGACACACATTCAAATCATAGCACAGAGATGGGGGGAAATGAGGCAGTAGCTCTGAGACATGCTTATAGATTTAAAAAGATGTTTTATTTATTAGTTTCAAACATTTAAAGGCCTAGGTGCTCGACCTACATTCAGATTTACTGCAATAACTCCTTATGAGAGCCACCTGACCCTACTACCACCTAAGTCTATGGTTAGCTGGTTGTCATATATTGACAGACAGGGCACCAAACATTAATCTTATTCTAGAAGAGTCAGTTACATTTGGAGCCATGCATTCCCTAGCCAGAGGAGAAATAGCAATAATATTTCGGTTTCTCTGCTAGGTTTGAAACCAGCAAGGCATCCATGAAATTGGTATGTTCTGATGTAACTGATTCTCAATAAGAAAGTCAAAAGAGATTTCCTTTCCTGGTGAATTTTTCTAGACTGACAGCAGAGGCTGTCACAGTGACAGTGAGGACAATGGCATACACTGACTCTGGGTTCCATCACAGTAGCCCAGATCAGTTCTTTCTGGATTTCTCTGCCTACTGTCCCAAACACTTAACCAAGGTCAAGTCTTGCCTATTGCTCAAAGAATTAATTACAGCATTAGTAGCAATATTTCCTTGAAAAAACTATTTAACTTCTCTGTGCCTCCGTTTTCTCAGTTATAACATGGTTCTGATAATGGCATCTAGTTTACAGAAGTTCTGTGAGGATTACATAAATGATCGCATATAAAGCACTTAGGACTACCCAGCACACAGGGAGTGCTTAATAAATATGATTTTCTTTTCTATGTTCTAAAGATAAATTGTTACAGTTGTCTTAGTCCATTTGTATTTGTCCAAAATACCTGAGTCTGGGTAATTTATAGACAAGAAAAATTTATTTCTTATAGTTCTAGAGGCTGAAGTCTGAACTGAAGATGAGACATGCCAGCAGGTTTGGTGCCTTGGTGTCTGGTCAGGGCTGGGTCTTTGGTTCCAAGATGGTGCTTGGCTGCTGTGGACTCTGTAGAAGGCAAACATTGTCCTCACATGGCAGGAGTCCTTTATAAGATCTCTAATCCCATCCATGAGGGTTTGTTCTCATGACTTAATTACCTTATAAAGGTCTCACTACTTAATACTATCAGAGTAGTGATTTTTTTAAGTTTCAACATATAAGTTTGGAAAACACAATCAGACCATAGCAACAACAACCATATACACAACTAGACAGGATCCTGATTAAAAAAAAAATAAATAAAAAAATAAAAAAACAAGCATTTTACGTATCATATCTATTCCCCTTATACCATCTTCCTTGGGGAAGATGCATATAAATCTTTGACAGTTACATTTGACACATCCTCCCACATGATCTTGAATTTGCTGCTCAGCCCCTGTTAGCACCCCACTTCAGAAAAGGGATCAGTGTGATCAGAGAAGCAGCAACCAACAACCCCAAGTCCATTATCAAAGCTAGAGAAAAGAGGAAAGTGGGAGTGGTGAAAGGGAGAGGGAACAGAATATAAGAAAAGCATAAAGGAGGAGGTCTTCGATTCTAGGGATGATACCTCCTCCAGGTCAGAGGAGCTCAAAATGGAGCACTAAAGTATGTTTGGCAACGGAAGGGATCACTTTGGCAAAGGAAGCCCCATTATTATGCTTTGTGGAAGCAGCATATGTAGTCAGAAGTATGTGGCAGAACTACCATATGATCCAGCAATCCCACTCCTGGGAATTTATCCAAAGACGATGACATCAGTATGTGGAAGAGACATCTGCACTCCCATGTTCATTTCAGCACCATTCACAGTAGCCAAGATATGGAATCAACGGAGGGTGTTGATGGATAGATGAGAAAATGTGGTAAATATACACAATGAAACACTACTTAGCTTTAAAAAACAAAGGAAATCCCGCCATTTTGACAACATGGGTGAATCTGGAGGACGTTAGGTTAAGTGAAATAAGTCAGATTTTAGAATACAAATAACTTTTGGGGGAACCTAGAAAATTTGAACTCACAGAGTAGAATGTTGGTTACCAGAGTCTATGGGGGCGAGGGGAGATGAAGAGTTGGGAGATACTGGTCAAAAGATATGAAATTTCTGTTTGATGGGAGGAATAAATAAATAATTTTCAAAGGTATTTTAAAAAGTATACAGAGAACCAGAATGTAAACATTTGGGTTACTGCGCTTTTCCTTTTGCATGTTATATGGCAGGTACACTAAATTTATATCGATTTCTCAGTAGTACCTTCTCTTTGCAGTTTTGGGACTTTTCATGAACCCTTTCCTCTCTGTGGAATATCTTCTGTATTTTCCTTCTTCCCCCTGAGCTGACTCCTACTATTCATCCTTCAGACCCCAATCCAGCCCTCACTTCTTTCAGGAAACTTTTCCTGCCTCAGCAGCCTGGATGAGGTTGCACTTCTGTGCACACCAGAAGCAGCCTTTCCTTTTATATCATTGTACTTACCTCAGAGTATTGTAACTGCGTGCTTAATTGTCTATCTCCCTTACCAAACTGTCAATTAGTAGTATTTTCAGCACCTCTCATAGTGACTGGCCTATAAAAATATTCAATACATATTTAAAAAATTTAGTTGGTCAGCAGATCAGGTGAAAAAAAGTGTAGGCAAGTACTTCAAAGAGACCCATGGAGTTAGACAAGACAGTTATTTGAATAACAACATGAGAGGAGAGAAACAGGTTGATCATACAAGGTATGAGCATATACATATGTAATTCAAAAGACAAGTACAGAAATGATCTCAAGGGTAAGAACTGATAGAAGCAAGTAAAGAATCATTATCCCCAATTCCAAACCAAGCTCAGGATTCAGAGTAGCTGTTCAAATACCATGTGAACAAGTCACCAACAAGGGTCACATAATGGCAGTAGGTAGGCAGTTGTTTGTTATTGTGCAACTCATCATGGGAAGAAGTCTGTTGTGTTGAGAGTGGTGGGGCACTAACCCTGGGAAACAAGAGGTGACTGAGGAAAAAATCAAGGTATTAGTGGACATTTAAAATGCCAAGGTCAGAGAAGGACTGATTGTGCAAAAAGGAATTAGGTAGAAAAGTCATAAGAAACGGATCATTACAAACCATTATATTGGGTGGGGTGGTGGTGGTGGTGGTGGTGATGGGGGTAATGGTGGTGATGGTGGTGTGTATGTGTGTATGTGTATGTATGTATGTGTTATGATGATAAGGTAGATGATAGACATTCTAGATTACTTTTTCTGGATACACAACTAAAACAAAACCCTAAAGTCAGTAAGTTTGCACTTAATATTCTTCACATATGGTACAAACATGAAAGGAGATGAGGGAATAAAATCTGAAATATACAGTTCAATTGTACTTCATTTTTTAGTGTAGAGACCAATAGTGCTAGAGAGGCTACCAAGGTCAGACACTCAATAAATAAATATATAACACATAAATTTCAATAAAATGTAATATACTATGTCTATCATAGACATTATAGAACATTATATTTATACATAGTGCCTGGGTTCTTTTTGACATAATTGTACATACAAGGAATTTGACTTCAATCCCAATACCATATATTATACAAAATATATAAGAGACTGCTCATATCCAACTATGTTTCTGGTATCCTTAAATTTACAAAACAAAACACTGCTCACATATATGATCTGTAGAAATATAAATATCTTTGTTTTTATTTACAAGTTACTATATTATTACTAAATTAGTTATTTTCTGAATTCTAATTCATTGCATGGTAGAAAACACCTAATTACACACAACCTAGCAATTTGTGCAAACAATGCATAAATCACATGATTTTTATACAGTGTATAATTAAACTGTATCTGTTTTCAAGCATTTGGGTGCTTTGGATTATGAATTAAAATATTACTGAAACAAATTCAAATTCATTGGTGATAATTGCAGCAATTTGGCATCTTGTCTGTTTGACCAGCAAGACCACTGGCTCCCCCATGTCCCCTTCTGCAGGAGCCCCTCGTCTTTATGTCAGTTCTTGAGGTGGCATGTGTAATGGTTACAGTGTAGACTTGGAAGTCTGGTTTCCAAGTCCAGCCGCCCATTTTGTTAGCCCTGACCTTTGGGAAAATTATATAACATCTTTGTGTCTCATGTTCCTCACCCATAAAATGGAAATGATAAGAATATCTATTTGTCATGAGGATTAAATGAGCCAATATTTTTAATATAGTATTTAGCTCAAAAGAAGTATTCAATGCATGTGAGTAATCTATGGACATTATCATATATTATTTCCCTTGTTTTTAGAACAGCCCA
>NW_026000211.1:6989268-7048610 GCF_001458135.2 Marmota marmota marmota | reverse complement strand
AGAACAGCCCACCCATCCCACCCTACAAGTATACTGCATACTCCAAAGAGCCAACAACACTTCTCCTCTTAAGTTTTTCTTGTGTTGCCTCAGGATGAGAATGTCTGGGACAGGTCTAGTTTGGGCATGTCCCAACATGGACTGAGGCTTATCTCTGTTGCTGGACTATTTCAGTGGAGAAAGTGGAGTACTTAGTGTCTGTTTTGGTTCTCAGCTTTGAACCTAAGTCATTCTGGGACAAGGGGGAAAAGCTCTTTTGGCAAGCTGGCTTGTCACTTGATGAAGCTTAAACATCCAGTCTTCTATCATGGGTTGCTTTCTGCATGATCAGAGACAGTGTTCACATCACCCAGTTTAATGCAATGTTTGTCAAAACAAAGGGCAGGAAGCCCTGGCTTCGTTCTGGTACTAGGTAAGTAACCAAGAATCCTTACTTAGGTAAACCTTCCATAAACACACAGCTCCCTAAACTTGCCTTTCTCCTACCTATTCTCCAGGGAATACCCGTGGGTCAAAACATTGTAAAAATCCCTTTTAAATATCTAGTTAACATTTTAAACACTATATTGATCAAACTTTCTGCTATCACCTTTCTCTTAAATCCCCACTTAGACTTCTTAACTTGTTTTTGTTTGTTTGTTTGTTTTTACTATAAGCAGTTGAACTACTGGTGCTTTTTCAATTAAAAAAAAATTTTTTTTGTAGTTGTAGATGGTCAGCGTGCCGTTATTTTATTTGCTAACTTTTATGTGGTGCTAAGGATCAAACCCAGTGTCTCATGCATGCTAGGCAAGCGCTCTGCCAATAAGCTAAAGCCCCAGTCTCTCGATTTTTTTGATGTGTATTTATTTGTTGGGTTTTGTTTTTGTTTTTCAGTTTTGCTTCCCTGCCCCACATCTTAAGTTGTGTTTGATATTTTTCTCCTGGGGAGAAGAAATACAAATAAGCAAATTCATAGTTGGCAAAAAATAAAAACAAATTGAAAATGTTGGCAGTAAACTCTATATTAACAAAATTTTCCAAAGGCAACTATTATAGCTAATTATTTCCACATTTGCCTGGAAAATAGCTTGAACCTTATGAGTCTTTGCTGTTCAGCTCTTTGGGAGGAGATGAAATGTAAACAAAAAGCTCCTTTCCAAACTTGGTTAAAATGTGCTCACTCTGATGGAATTGTCATACGATAGACTTGACCAGAAGACTTAAGCTTTTTGATAATATTGGGCTAACTCTATGTAATCATTTCCACATTGTTTTTCTTCTTGTTTAATTGCTGAAACAGGGTTACCTTTATAATTGAGCATGTTTAAGGAACACTTGTGCTTTGACTCTTGCAAATAAATCAACAAAGCAGTAGTGTATGATCGATCTCAGACTTGTGGGGGACTTTATCACATGACTAAGATTATTTTTTTTCCTTTTGATTCCTGTTGCCCATTCAACTTATTTAATATGAATCCTATTTTATCTGTAGCAAAACAAAAGAGTGTAGACAATTTGGCATCAAAGCAATGAACATAAAGAAAGAACTTAAAAGTATGTTGAAAGATTGGAATGATCGAGGGCTGGGGCTCGGGCTCAGTGGTAGAGTGCTTGCTTCCCATGGGTGGGGCCCTGGGTTCCATCCTCAGCTTCACAAAAATAAATAAAATAAAGGTATTGTGTCCATCTACAACTAAAAATTTGAAAGGAAGGAAGGAAGGAAGGAAGATTCATTGGAATGGTCCAATCAGGAAGATAATTTTTTTTTCTTAAAGAAAATGATAAGGACAAGATGTGAAAGTTAGAGAAGATAAAGCATTTTTATTCAAAAGTCTGAGATGATCTTTGTAGTGGACACTACTTTAGTCACCCTACAAAACAGCTTCCTGAGTATCTAAACAATGCTTAACCATATTCTCAAGTTTGCACAGATCAGCCTAGAGGAGATCCAATGCTTATTAACTTGTCCTACCCTCAAATCACTTGAGAAATAAATATAACCTTTCAGTGACAGGTTGGTGGCAATTTTATTTCAATAGCAAAAGAAACACCATGTAAAGAAAAATGAAAGGAATTATAGAAACTGATAGTCTTTGGCAAAAACATTTAAGAGTGTGTAACTGTTAGAAATTTCAACAGTTTAATAAAAAATCTGGTAAGACTGAGAAGTTTTAAGAACCTAACAAGATTATTATTTAGGATGTTTCCAATGTTCAGATTACTTATAAGGCTCTAAGTTAAGATAATCAATATTAAATTATTGTTTGAATGTTATATTTCTACCTTTATTTTTAGCTTCATAGAAGAGATAGATTCTACTATGCTGTCTAATAAAGCTATAAGTTTCATATAGATATTTTATAATTAACTGAATACAAATAATTTGTATTTTATATTGTTCTCTGCAAAAATCATAAATCAGAAAACAATTCCTATTTCACTCTTTTCCCTCCATGATCATATCAAGGAGTTAGATAATAATTAAATCCTAGGAAAGGAAATAAGACTTTTCTCATATCTACTGGGAGATGTACAAGATATAATTATAAAAAGCTGTTTATGTTATGTGTTTGTATGTTTCTCCAATGATATTGAGTAATCTAATTCAGAGGCTCCCTTAAAAAAAAAAAAAAGACAAGTGACAAATGTTAATTACCTTGTTTTGCAAACAGATTGTTCAGAGATTTTCAATGATGGCTATAAGCGCAGTGGATTTTACAAAATCAAACCTCTCCAGAGCCCAGAAGAATTCTTTGTTTATTGTGACATGTCTGATGGAGGAGGATGGACTGTAATTCAGAGGAGGTCTGACGGCAGTGAGGACTTCAACAGGTGTGTTAATTACAACAAAAATTTATTTGCAGTAATAAATGTGAGATTTTTAAGTTAAAACTTTTAAATCATAACTGAAGTTTATTAATTAAACAAAATTTCACTTACTAAGTAAGAATACGGAGGGTGATTTAATTCAAGAAGAAAATATTAGAGGTGGATGTTGCAGGGGGATACCTTGGATATTTCAGATGTCTATTTGGATGTTGCTAAAATTAAACTTCATTTTAAAAATTTTAGAGGATGGAATGACTATGAAAATGGCTTTGGAAATTTTGTCCAAAAAAATGGTGAATATTGGCTGGGCAATAAAAATCTTCACCTACTGACTACACAAGGTAAGTTTTGCCTGATAGCAAATTCACTTGAAATACAATAGAAAACAACACTAAAATGTTTTCCACTAAGCCATAGGCAATTGAATAAATTCAGTAACTACTATAATTTGCAGATGGTAATGATATCTATTGAGCAGTAATCCCTTTTGCAAATTGTGGCTGCTTAAAACTAGGAAGAAAGGAAAAGAAACTAGAACAAGGTTGGGAAGGAATTATTTTCTCATATATATATTCTATTTCTCGAAAGGAAATGTAATGTCATAATCAATACAAAATTATGTATACTGTCCCAGTTATCTATTGCCACAATAATACTGTGGAACAAACGATTTCAATACAATAACCATCTATTATTCCTCATAATTCTATAAGTTATTGGGGTAGCTTGCTGATAAGGGCTAGGTTCTACTGATCTTCACTAGACTTGCTCATGGGTCTGCAATCAACATCCTGGTCAGTGGGAGGCTGACTGCTCTAGGTTGACCTCATATGGAAATATTCAGCTGTGCTCTATATCTTCTCTCATCTTGCAGCTAAGTAACCTGGACTTGTTCTTGTAGCAGAGTCAGGGTTTCAAGGAAGAAAACGGAAGCACATAATCTTTTGAGACCTCAGAACTGACACGCAGCCATTTTCCTTCTATTGGTGAAAAAAAGTCACAAGACCAGCTCAGATTAAGGGGAACGGAAGTAATAGGAAGAGATATGAACTGACATTACAAAAGGGAGGTGAAGAATTAGGGAATTGGGGCTGTTTTTGCAATTATATAATCATAATATACGAAATGTCCTTGTTTCTGTGCCGTTTCCCACTTTCTATTTTGAAAACTTTGAAGATACAGCAAAGTTATGGGGCTGGAGCTGTGGAGGTGCGATTCACCATGAAGAAAATAAATAAGTAAAATAAAGGCATTGTGTCCATTTTCAACTAAAAAATTAAAAAAGAAAAGATATAGCAAAGTTGAAAGAAATTTCAAACTACCACCCAGATTCTCTGTTGACATTTTTCTATGTTTATCACATATCTATGCATCTACCCATCATTCTATCCATCAATCAATTTTTGAAAAAGATATATATTTCAAAGTAAATTGCAGATAGCTGTACAATCCTCTCCACAAACATTCATGTGCAGGTCTTTACCTAGAGTTTGACATTTGTCTAATTTGTTATAATTTGACAACACATTTTCTAAGCTTCTATTTCCCATGTTCTTTTGCTCCTGTTTCCTTGCTTAACTCTGAGACTATAGACAACCCCACTCAGTTTGATCCTGAATATTTCATAAAAGGAAGTTGTATTATCCAAGAAAACATGCTAAATCTCACTGACAATGTATTAATATTAGAGCAAGGATTTACTTGCTTCATTCAAGTTCAGCAAAGCTAAAGGTGTTTCTATATTCATACTAGTCAGTAGGATTATAGTTATAAATATCTTTGAGATATAAGAATAATAGAGTGTATGGGTAGGAAGTCTAATACTTTCTCCTTTTTCTTTAGATCAGTGCTTTCTAAATTTATATAAGATTGCCTTTCTTTTGCATAGTTATTATCCTAATTTTAAATAGTTTTTGCCAGATATATAACTCCTTTCATATCACTTCCATTTCTTTTTCACTTTAATATTTATCAAGTTTATCATTTAAACTATGAAAACCCCAAGAAGTAACCCTTGGAACTTTTAAATTTTGTATTATTTATTATTATTATTGTTATTATTATTATTACTGGGGATTGAACCTAGGGAACACTTTACTACTGAGTCACATCCCCAGTCCTTTATTTTGAGACAAGATCTTGGTAAGTTGCTTAGGGCCTCACTGAGTTGCTGAGGCTGGCCTTGAACTTGCAATTCTCCTGCCTCAGCCTCCTGAGTTGCTAGGATTACAGATGTGTGCCACCATGCCTGCCACCCTTGGATCCTTCTAAATATATGACATTCAAGCCTCTTATTTTTCAAAACTTTTATTGTGTACATTTTTGCCCAGATGACTTTGCCAACAAATCTGCTTCACCTTCATATTTGTTTATTTGGTGCTAGGGATTAAATCCAGGGCTTTGCACCTACTAAGCACATGCTCTATCACTGAGCTACATCCGCAAGTCTCCCTTTCATGTTTTGATTAAGTGTTTGGGCTGCTTGTTCTTACTATAAATGTATTATCAGTTCCAGGCTTTACAACAATGTATCACATCATCCCAAACAAAAGACAGAGCCCTGGTGCCTGCATTCTTTAATTATGAGAGCACTTAAGGTAGTGAAATTGCCTCTGAAAATAGCTTTATCCCTGTTATACAAAGTGTGACTGGAAGTGATTGCAACAAAATCCACTCCATGGATTTTGAGGTTAATGTTCACTTGTTCTTGAGCTAATATCAAAGAAAGGTTTTTCATATAACTCCCAGGATTCCTCTTTCTTCTTCTAGTAGTTCTTGAAGGGTTTACTGGCTGATCTTTTCTACTACCAGGAAAAATATCTAAGTTCACTTACAGGCAGGCAAGAGAGACTATCTTGTGAAATGTTGTGGCCTGATACTCAAAATACAAGATATCATTAATAGTACTTCTTTATTTTTTACTTTTTAAAATATTTTGTTTTAGTTGCAATTGGACAATACCTCTATTTTATTTTTATGTGGTGCTGAGGACCGAACCCAACGCCCCACATGTGCTAGGTGAGCACTCTATCACTGAGCCACAGCTTAGCCCAGTAATTCTTTATTTTTAAGATTAAGATTCTTATTTGGAAAAAGGGATATACTATTAAAATTCTTAAAACATCTGTCCTTTCATTATTAGATTTATTATTCTACTAACTAAATAATGATTTTTCTGTTGTTTTTTTTACCAAGTGAATTGTACTAGTTGTTATGTACAATTTTTAGTAGAACTTTTCTACCTCTACTATTGTGTCCTTTTTTTTTTCTCAGTAAAATATTCTTGTTGTAAATACAAGGGGGTCACTGTTTATTCTTTGAAAACTGATTCTTGGTAGAAGGAAATTTAAAAAGAGCTATAAATTATTTTTTAACCTCCCCAGTCAATGTCACGTCACACATTTTTTTTAATTTGTTTTACTTAGTTACACATGACAGTACAGTGATCTTGACATATCATACATTTGAATCAGGTGGGATATAATTTCTCATTTTTCTGAGTATACAGGTTGCAGAATCACATTGGTCATGCAGTCACATATATACACACAGTAATAATAATGTCTGTTTCATTCTACTATCCTTCCTATCTCCCCATCCCCTCCCCTCCCCTCCCAACACTTCTCTCTACTTAATCTAGGGTAACGCTATTCTTTTTTTTTTCCTCACATCTTCATACATGTATTTTGTATAACAATGAGAGTCTCCTTCATTTTAAAAATGCAATTTCTTGTTTCTTTTCCAGGAGACTACACTTTAAAAATTGATCTCACAGATTTCGAAAAAAATAGCAGTTATGCACAATATAAAAATTTCAAAGTCGGGGATGAGAAGGTACTACAATTTCTCAATTATTATCAATGAGGATTAGTAATGAGAACATACAATGTAACTCTAAGTCAGTAGAAATAAAAACATACCATAGAGTCTCTTCTTTATTAAATAAACATGTTAAAATGATGATCACTGGTAGGAAAACTTTCCTCTTTTTCTTTAGAATTCCTATGACTTGCATATCGGGGAATATTCTGGAACAGCTGGAGACTCCCTCGCAGGAAACTTCCATCCCGAGGTGCAGTGGTGGGCTAGTCACCAAAGAATGAAGTTCAGCACGTGGGACAGAGATAATGACAACTACCAAGGGAATTGTGCCAAGGAGGAACAGTCTGGCTGGTGGTTTAACAGGTTGGATGCTGTATGAACATGGTTGCTATGGTGTTGCTGATCGCTCAGTGGTGGGCATTAATTATAATACATGAGGTCATGTTGGTCTTATTTGTAATATGAATATTATTAAGTAAGCCTTAATAGGATTCTTCTGCCATGAAGTATTATTTGTTCATTGTGTACATGAGTAAAGTTTGAAAGATTTGTTTTGGGAATATACAGAATTACTACTTTTACAAAGATTGTTTGCAAACTGTATAATGGATAAATAATAAATAGAAGGCCACAAATAGACACAAAGAAAACATATATTCATGGGAGAAGTATTTGTGGCATCCTAATAATCAACTAATGCTTCACTTTTTCATATTATACAAAATAGACATTGCTGTTGCTGTACTTTTTTTTTTTACATAGTGCTACTTTTCAAGCTCTGTGACTTTCATTATTTCACTGAATTCAAATTCTCCCAGTGTAGAAATGTTTTCTACAATAGTCCCCAAACCTAATCCTACTCTCTGATTGAATACTTTGTTACTTTATCAGTAAGATCATTCAATTTTTTTTTTTTTATACTGGGGATTGACAGGGGTGCTCTACCTCGGAGCTATATCCTTAGTGCTTTTTATTTTTTATTTTGAGATAGTCTCACTAAATTGCTGAGACTGGCCTCAAACTTGCAAACTTCCTGTCTCTGCCTCCTCAGTTGCTGGGATTGCAGGTTGTGCACCACTGCACCCAACTTCCTTTTTGATTGTACAAACATCTTCCTTTTATGGATCTAAAATTTGTCTTCTACCTTACCAGGTTTGTCCTCAGTAGCTATGGAGTAATTGTAATTCCTTTTCTATGTAACTAACTCTCTGGCATCAAATGAGAAGCTATGTATTGCATTCCTAAGGTTTTCTCTCTGAGCCAAATATCCCTCATTCCTTTAAACACTGGAGATGCTGGACTACTAATCTCCATTTGTTGTATTCACAAATTTAAGACAGAAATGGAAACCTCATGCAGAGAGTCTTCCTTAAAAAATGACCCAGTGGGGGCTGGTGATATAGCTCAGTTGGTAGAGTGCTTGCCTCACATGCACAGAGCCCTAGGTTCAATCCCCATCACAACAACAACAAAAAAGACCCAATGGGCCTGCTATCTCTGCAGAACAAATGTGCTCCAAGATTTGAAAGTTCTTTTCTTGTTAGAAGATGAGTGCCATTTCAAATATCTGGACATTTAAACCTTTCATTTTTCAATCTTTGATATTTCTGGAGTGTCTGGTTTTCCTAATAATGAGGACTATCCATTTAATTTTTTAACAAGTATTTTGGAATCCTCTATTCTATTGAACAGAGGCATACCAGACATGTGTTAACTTTACTTACAATTATGAAAGTCCTCATTATAACATCAGTTATTATCACAGTTATTTTAGAGTGGTAGATTCAATTCAGATACAAGGAGCTAAAGGTACTGGAGCATGTCAAGCAGATCTAAGGAGTTGGAAAAAGAGTTTTTTTTTTTTTTTAATAGATTTTGCTTTTTTTTTATTTTTTAAGTTTTAGTCCAATTACTATCTGGCCATTTATAGGAGAACTGGAGTACATGCAGTAATGTGAAGGAACAACGAAACAAAATAATTTCCCCTACTTTGCAAATGACCAGTGATGATCATCTTTTCCTCCGTGGCTTTCCTGTTCTTCAAAAAAACCATCTGCAACTTCCCCTCCTCCTCTTCATTTTCCTCCCACTTTACTTCTAAGTTAGCATTATTTAACACTTACCCATAATTCACAAAGACATTTGAAAGCATCAGTAATGTTTGATTTTGGCAGGGCACGGTGGCACATATCTGTAATCCCAGGGACTCAAGAAATACAGGTCAACCCGGGAAATGTGGCAAGGCCCTATCTCAAAATAAAAAGGGCTGGGGATGTAACTCAGTGGAAGAGCACCCCTGCGCTCAATCTGTAGTACTGCAAAATAAATAAATAAATACATAAATATGTAAATAAATAAATTAAATGTTGGATTTTGAACAGAATTCCATGTGCAGAAAAATCACTAGTATTACCACGAGATCTAAAGTATGTTCTTTGTCCAATTAGTTGACTAGTTTGCACCCGAATGACAACTGGCACACATACTAATTGGGCAAATAAATGATTGACCTGCTTTAGAGAGAACAAAGAAAGACAATTCAGTAGCTGGAGCCACCAAAGAAAACTCAGAAAAGCTATAGATAAAGTAAATAGTTCTAGAAATTTGGTCTACTTCTACTATTATGTTTTTTAACTCTATTGTTCTCTTTTTCCTCTTTCCTTTTTATTTTCCCTGTCCTATTGAACTTCTAATTTACACAGAATATTAGCACTTGATAATTATTCCTCATATGGCAAACCAATCACGGAGCATTGCTGCCCTCTCTGTGCTGCTGGTACAGAATCTAAACATGAGCACCACAACTGCTTCTTCAAAAGCATGCACCTACCTACCATCATCCAACTTGGTGTCAAGTCCAGGCTGTTCTCAGAACTAGATGCTGGAAAATTATTCTTAGAGTACTAAAGGGCTGACCATAAAGTCAGTTTCCAAATAAGTTTCAAATCACAGACTAAATATCAAAGTAAATCAAAGTATATGTAGAAGATGTCAATATAAAAAGATGCCAAAATATTTATTCTGGAGACTCAATTTACAAGTGTTCTTTTTTCTAACATTACTTTTCATGGTGTTTCAAAAATACAGTAAACTCTAGACACTCGCAGATTTAACCTACATGGTGTCAATTAGTGACATCCATTTAAACTAGGAGAATGGCCAGGGGGTCACTGAAAGCAAATTACTAAGCTAAGTGATCCAACGCAGCCATTTGGCATTTATGGGTGTATTATGTAATTTTTGATTTCACAATTTGGGTTCTTGTCATAGATTTTCAAAACTACCCCTTGTGAATGTTCTCCTTATACTCTAATATTTGACATCTTTTCATTGGTTATATCAATAAAGAAACATAGTAATTAATATCATAGTAACAACACAGAAAATTATCTCGTACTCTTACCTGTAATTTATACATACATACCAGGGACAAATGTACAGGCTCTAAAGGAGGAAGAAGGACATTTAAAGTTTTTATGATAACCTAGTGAACTTTTCTAGATTGGTGCAATATATATTAAAAATTAACTTAGCAATTCAAACAAATGATTACTGGTCATGGCTGGGAAAATTGTAAATGGTAGTTTAGGTTTTGTTTGCCTATCCTTGAGATAAAAAAAAAAAAAAACAACAATTGATAGGTTAGTGATTTAAATAAGAGGAAGAAGGGTGCTTGAATTACAAAGCCACATCTTGGTGGCAGACTGCTGAACCCAGACATGCAAATCAACCAGGGAAGCCTCAACAGGGCACCTTTCCCCCACCTTGATTTGCTTATTCATGCCCCTCTTGCCAAGCAGGATATTAGCTCCCTTGATCTGGAGGATATAAGGCTGGAGGTTACAAAGTCGTTCTTCGCTTGTTTTTTTTTGTTGTTGTTGTTTAAAGATTACTAAGAACTGAAATGTTTACTTTTCAATACTTTACAAATGGCCTGTGTTGGATCCTCAGATTTGCTGTGGCCCTAAAACTCACCATTTTAAAATAATTGTCTTTTGTAGAAATGTTTCAGCTCTTGGAAACCAATAAATACCCATGTGTCTAAGAAATGGCAGAATCCATAGTTGAAAAGTTTTGATCATTCGCTAGCAAAATATAAAGTTTCTGAAGTGTGTTTTTCTAGTCTAATAAGTCTGTTTTCTTTTTTCTCCCACTAGGTGTCACTCAGCAAACCTGAATGGTGTATACTACTGGGGCCCCTACACAGCTGAAACCGACAATGGGGTGGTCTGGTACACCTGGCATGGGTGGTGGTATTCTTTGAAATCTGTGGTTATGAAAATTCGGCCAAATGATTATATTCCAAATATTGTTTAATTGTCCCTGTTGGGCTCTCATTTCTGTAATTCATCTTGGTTTAAAATAATTTGAAAAATAGCAATTCTGGATGTCTAAATATATGATGATAGCAATTGTGTGTACTTCTTTTCGTTTTTCTTACTTGTCTTTATTGCTTAATGTATTTTCAGTGCAGCAAATATGCAATATTCACCAAAAATACAGATTTTGTTAATATTTATTTAATTTTTATGTGTAAAAAGCTATAAGAACTTGTACCAGAAAAAAAAAAGCACAGAATATACACCATAATTTAGGAGATAACCCAAGCATTGTAATAAATTACGAATGCAATTCAAAGTAACAGAAACATAATAAATTATGAATGCCACTGACAAACACGACAGAATTCAGCAAATGATGGATTACCAAATCAACTGTATAGACAATACATATTATGAGTCGGACTTTGAACTCAGGTCTTAGTCTACAGAGCTGAAGCTCCTAACCACAACCCAGAATTGTAATCGCTTTAAAACACCACTCAGATTCTTAGGATGTTTTGATAGGTTATACACTTCTTTCATGAGCCTCATTTTAATTCTTTTGTTAACCCTGAGAGGTGTTATTATGGCCAATTAGCAAAGGTAAGAATTTGTGACTCTGAGTTTTTATGATTGCTCAGTTACAAAGTTAATGTGGAAGGGAACAAGGACTCAAATGCCAGCATTTTGGTGCTGCATCAAATATTTAGCCACCAGCCTGTGGCTCATCTGGATGGAACTTGGAGTGATACCTTTCAAGTGAGAGCAAAAGCATGAGTGTAGACAAGGTAGTCCAAAAAATATGGATGCATTAGGCACAGAGGATGCCGTTTGAGCACACATGAAGCTTAGTTATTTGATAAAAATACACAGTAACCACATCATCACAAAAATGAAAATAAATTGAAAAGCTGATAAGCGAGAAGGATGTATAGCGAGAGCTTGACCTGGCTGCGGGCATGGGGGTGGAGTCAGAAAAGCTACCTAGAACTTTTTAACCTGAAACCTTTTAACTAGGAATAGTTGAGTAAATCATTACAGGCTGAAGGAACCCTGCTTGTAAAGTATACAGAACAGGAAAGTGCATGGAAACCATAGTTTAGAAAGGCAATATAGTTTGATGATCCTTAAATCCTTAAACTGAGGATTCTGCCACCTTATAACTGAGTGACCTTTGGTAGGCTACTTCAGCTATTTCATCTGTAACCTCAGCTATTTCATCTATAGAATAGTATGTGCCTATAGGATTACTCTGAGGATTGCAGAACTAAATTACTTATTATAATGCCTTTCACAGAGTTAAAATTCACCAAGAACTATGGGGCTGGGGTTGTAGCTCAGTGGTAGAGCACTTGCCTAGCATATGTGAGGCACTGGGTTCTATCCTCAGCACCACATAAAAATAAATAAATAAAAGTATTGTGTCCGCCTACTACTAAAAAAAAAATTTAAATTCACCAAGAACTAGTTGTAGTTAGTAGTAAATTAGGCATTAAGGGACAATAATAATAAACATCTTTAAAGTCTTGGGTCAGATCAAGATGTTAACATTAGTTGTACTTTGTCCTCAACACCAGTGTTTCCCAAAGCCATGCACATTACCTGGGGATCTTGTTAAAATATCAATTCTGAGTCTAGGCTGGAGCCCAAAATTCTTAACAAGTTTCTAGATGATGCAGACGTTGCTCGTCTAGGAATCACACTTGGAAAAGCAATGATGTAGGGAACCACAGTTCTGTGGGATATTAATGGTTAGTACGGGAAGAAAAGGCCTCCTGATCAAGCAAGCCTAGGAGACGACATGTTAAAATTCAGCAGATTTCTTCTCTTGAGAATTACTTGGGTCCCTGAATATGCTGATGTGCTTTCCCAAGTTCCAAGAGGACACAGAGTGTGTTCATCTGCAAGGCATAAATCATCTGATTATGGAAGTCCAAACAAATAAGGATTTACTGTTCTTATGTAACATGAACTCAGCAGGTAGGTGGCTGTGGCCTGAGCTCAATGCTGTGCACCATGGAGGCTGATGTCTGCAATTATTTAGTTCTTTCTCAAACTGCAAGTGTGTGCTGTTTCCAGTGCTTTGAATCCATGTTGAAAACAATATGAAAGGTGAAGGGTCAACAAACTTCAATCTACGCTCTATTGACCAGAATTGTGTCATAGGTTTACTCTACCTGGAAGATTGGGAAAGAGAATATATATAATCTTTGTAGAATGTGCAGGTAAGGGATAAGTGTTTGCCATGGTTTCTGAACGTTTGTTTTTGGATGTAGTCTTGTGGAAAGAGTGTTCCATAGACTACACTTTGGGAAACTATAAATAATGGAGCACCACTGACAATTTAAAATAGGAGTATGACTTGCTCAATAGTGGCCTCAAAACTCACACAATTAGGATATCAAAAGAAGAAAAGCTTTTAAAAAGGGGGTGAAAATGATTCCACAGAAGAAGGGAGCTAAACGGTGTAGTGTTGCATAAATCTCACTATTACTACTTTTCAATGCAGAAGGAATGATTCAAGTATGAAAATGCCATCAAAATACAGAAAGAAAAGAGTTCTAATGAAAAATTGTTGGATTTAGTGAGAATGTTATTTGTGTTCCTAAGTCCATTTCTGTGGAATGGGAGGTAGCTAGAGGGCAGGAAATAAAAGCAGAAGAGAGAAATAGATAGGTCACTTGAGGAATGTGTATATAATGGAGAGAAACTGGACTGTTTTTTATCTGAAGCCAACAACATCTGGAAGACCCCAGTCTAAAACAAATTCCTCTAAAAATTCGCCAGTAGAATTATTTATTAGCCTTTATCACTTTTTAAAATGCAGTGCTTTAATTCATATAAGCTGATACTTTAGGGACAACAAATTCCCGAGGTTTTTTGTTTTTGTTTTTGTTTTTTGACAGCAAATTCTAAAGAAAAATGTAATGTTGCTTGTAAGGAAAGAAATCTACTGAATGACATACTTTGTATTAGAGGTTACATCCATCTTGTTCAGTGTTCTCTCCAGCTCCCAACACAATATCTGGCACATGTTACAATTTCAGTGTTTGTTGACTAAATCGAACATAACTTTCCTATTTTTGTATATGAATACACAACCAGTGAAATTCCACATCATGTACAACCACAAAAATGGAATCCTAATTAGAATAAGTGATACTCCATGTATGTATAATATATCAAAATACCCTCTACTGTCATGTATATCTAAAAAGAATAAATAAAAAGGAAATATTTTGTTGACTGGCTCATTGAAGAAATAAGTGGGTGTGCTGGCACATGCCTGTAATCTCAGAGACTCAGGAGGCTGAGGCAGAAAGACTGCAAGTTTGAGACCAGCCTCAGAAACTTAGGAAGACCCTGTCTCAAAGATTTTTTATAAAAGGACTGTGGATGCAGCTCAGTGATTAAGGGCCCCCAGGTTCAATTTCTACTACCAAAAAAGAAAAGAAAAAAGAAGGAAGAAGGGAATGTAGAATTCCTAATACCAAAAAAAGGGAAAAAAATGTGAAGAAAGAAATGATATAATGATGGTAAATTATAGAGTCATAATTGTTACTCCATTTGTGGTCTTTTTTTAACCTCTCCTTTTAAAAATTGATTTTTAAAAATAAATGATGGCAGAATGCATTATAATTCTTATTACACATATACAGCACAATTTTTCATATCTCTGTATATAAAGCATGTTGACATCAATTCATGTCTTCATACACGTACTTTAGATAATGATATCTATCACATTCCACTATCCTTGCTAATCCCCTGCCCCTTCCCTTTCTCTCCCACCCCTCTGCCCTATCTAGAATTCATCTATCCCTCCCATGCTCCCCTCCCTACCCCACTATGAGTCAGCCTCCTTATATCAGAGAAAACATTCGGTATTTGTTTTTTTTGGATTGACTAACTTCACTTAGCATTATCTTCTCCAACTCCATCCATTTACCTGCAAATGCCATGATTTTATTCTCTTTTATTGCTGAGTAAAATTCCATTGTGTATATGAGCCACATTTTTTTCTAGAAATGCAAATCAAAACTAAGATATCATCTCACTCTAGTCAGAATTGCAGCTATTATGAAGACAAACAACAATAAGTTTGGATGTGGGGGAAAAGGTACACTTATACATTGCTGGTGGGTCTGCAAATTGGTGAGCCAATATGGAAAGCAGTATGGAGATTCCTTGGAAATCTGGGAATGGAACCACCATTTGACCCAGCTATCCCTCTCCTCGGTCTATTCCCCAAAGACTTAAAAACAGCATACTACAGGGACACAGCCACATCAATATTTATAGCAGCACAATTCACAATAGCTAAACTATGGAGCCAACCTAGATGTTCTTCAGTGGATAAATGGATAAAAAAATGTGGCATATTTACTTCTCCTTTTAAATATAATTATTATTGTAGTGCTTCTCCATTCAATATTATAGAACTCATAGTTATTGGTCATTTCCATGATAAGCAAAACTTTGGATGCTATAAGTAAAATTAGGGTCTAAAATAATATCAAGATCCAGTTAACTTATTTTTTCTTCTTCTTTCCTCATTGCTGATAATGATTTACACCTGAAAATGCCCTGATCTATGCATATTTCGAAGTTTTTGCTAGTGTTTTATCAGGACTATGAAAATGAATTATGCTCTTATTTATGTTAAACAAAATGAAAACATCCTATATGGAAAAATCTGTATGTACACGTGATGGTTGTTAACTCAGGGAACTAGGCATGAAGACTGGGTGGAAAAACATTCTTTTTTATATTTTATACCTTTTAGTACCATGTGAAGTTTTTTTGTCTTGCACATGTAGTACCTCTTTAAAGATACTTTTAATAGAAGCTAAATGAAGAAAAAAAGGCTGCTGGTCCTAAGGAACAGATCAATGACCTTAAGGATACTATACAATGAGGCATATTATATGTATGTTTGGCAAGTTAGCCCATTTCAAAAATGAATCTGAACTGCTGTCAAGCTGTGCTGACAATGTGGTAGCTGTCAGTCCCATGTGGCTACTGAGCACTTAGGAGGAGGAGGAGGAGGAGGAGGGGGAGGAGAAAATATCTTAAAAAATAAGAGTAATTTTAATATTAATTACATGTTAAGACAATGCTTTGGTATATGAGTTTAAATAAAATGTTATTAACATTAATTAGACCTATTTTTTTACTTTTTAAAATGTCATTTTTAGATGGTTGAATGTGATGATCATTATTATCCAAAGTACATGTATGAAGACACGAATTGGTGTGAGTATACTATGTATTCAACCAGAGATATGAAAAATTGAGCTCTATATATGTAATAAGAATTGTAATGCATTCTGCTGTTATATATTAATAAAAATAAATAAATAAAACGTCATTTTTGGACATTTAAAAATCATAGATATAGCTCACATTCACAACTTGCATTATATTTCTATTGGAGAGCAATGCCAAAGAATTTTCATTCAATCTCTATATATAGTATGTCTATAATCTATAAATAGTACATAAATGTCTGGATGTGACTATTGAATGAGTTAATGTTTAAAAAAACTAGACAGGGCTGGGGTTGTAGCTCAGTGGTAGAGCGCTTGCCTAGCATGTATGAGGCACTGGGTTTGATTCTCAGCACCACATTAAAAAAACAAAAATAAATACAATGAAAAGTTCCATCAACAACTAAAAAAAAAAACAAACTTTTTCTTTAAAAAAATCAAGTTGAGGGTTGGGGCTATAGCTCAGTGAAGGAGTACTTGCCTAACCATGATTTTATTCTCTTTCATTGCTGAGTAAAATTCCATTGTGTATATATGCCATATTTATTTAGAAATGCAAATCAAAACTACTCTAAGATATCATCTCACTCCAGTCAGAATGGCAGCTATTATGAAGACAAACAACAATAAGTGTCGGCAAGGATGTGGGGGAAAAGATACACTCATACACTGCTGGTGGGACTGCAAATTGGTGAAGCACTGGGTTCGATCCTCAACACCACCACATAAAAATAAACAAGTAAAATAAGGCATTCCGTCCATCTACAACTATAAAAAAAGAAAAAGAAAAATCAAGTTCAAAAGTAAAGAAAGAAAAAAAATAGCAACCATTTTTTTTTTTTCACTACCAATTGTGTTACAAACACAATGCAAAGTATTGCAAACACAGCATGTTCGGACATGGTTTGGCTTTGAGGAACTCAGCCTGGCGGGGAGATGTTTACAATTTTTTTTTTAAACACAAGTAATTTATAGAGCAATATTGAGGCTATTCTAAACCTCAGGACTACTATTAGAACATCATGTGAAATTAGATTTATTCAGCTTATCAAAAAAAGGCTAAATATTCTTTCATTTATTTCTTACATGGACATTTACCATACGTAAATTTTTTTGGTAGTGTTAGGGCCTCACACATATCACTGAGGTATACTCCTAGCTTCCTAAAAGAGATTGCTAAATTGTGGGTTCTAACCCCACCACTTACATTTTCCTTAAAATGTGTGTGGCGCGCACGCACGCGCACACACACACACACACACACACACACACCAGCTTGGTTTCAAGAAGTCCTCCTAATGGCTGTGATTTAGAGTGAGATCATAAGTTCTTGTTTGTGCATACATGGCTGGTCTGTGTTCTTCTTCTTTTTTTAAATTGCAGGTTTAAACAAAATCTTATAACCCTATACTGGACGTGCATCATGCCATAAGATGTGCTATTTGTTCAGAAATTATAGTATGTGACAAATTATCAGACAATATAGAAAGAATTGATATAACAGAAGTGAAAAACTAGTGTAAAAATAATTTTAGATAGAGGTTCAATTTTCTTTCCAGTTACTAAGCCCTAGGGACTATTAGAACTCTAACAATGAAAATTGTTTTTATTATTTTTAATTTTTTATTACTTTTTAAAAGAAAGTTTTATAGTAATTTACATTTATGGGTACAACTTGATGAGTTTTGACAACTGTATACTATTATATAACCACTTTAGCCACCATAAGACTAATATGGAGAATATTACTTTTTAATAATATCATCATTACTTTTTAATAAATATTTTTGTTGTTACCTTTTAGTTATTATTTTTTAATAGGACAAATGGTCTAGCTTCAATGCTATTAAAAGGTGTAGAAGACCAGAACTCACAGCCCAACAAAGGAATCAAACGTGGAGAGACCACTTCTCTGAACCTTGGTTTTTCATCTGTCAAGTGTGGACATCAATACAGTGTTTATGGGAATTAAATTGAATGCAACACAGTGAAAACATCTAGAACAGTGTCTACTAATATAGAGAGTCACATTGAATCTGACTGGAGAGAGAAAAATGTAATTATAAGCAGTAAAGCATATTCATGAACCCAAATATTTACCTTACCTTCTGAATTTAAAACTTTTCAATATTAATAGAAGCTACTATAGAAAGGTCATGTGGACATCACATAAATTCCTATTTCAACAAACACATCTTGCTAACTCCTGGTACTTAGGAAACAGATTGTGTGTATAGGATAAACACCACATACAGAGACATGCCATTTGACTCTAGGAATTAACAACCAGATTTGTGCTTCTAGAATCTTTTCATTTACAGAAGAGTTTCCTAAATTAAACCTAACTACCTTTGTGGTATTAGATGACTACTTTTTTTTTTTTTGGTACCCTGAATTGAACTCAGGGACACTCAGCCACTGAGCCACATCCCCAGCCCTATTATGTATTTTATTTAGAGACAAGGTCTCACCGAGTTTCTTAATGCCTCGCTTTGGCTGAGGCTGGTTTTGAACTTGCAATCCTTCTGCCTAAACCTCCCAAGTAGCTGGGATTATAGGCGTGCACCACCGCACCCGGCTAGATGGCTACACTTATTAAACAATATATATATATTTAAAGAATCATAGCTTTTTTTTCAGTTGATAATAAAATAATCCTGTAGAAAAATTTAAATACAGGGATGTTTAAGGAAAAAAAAAAAAGAGGGGTTTGGGAACATACAGCTCAATGTTAGAACAGTTGCCTAGCAGGCAAACCAAAGGCCCCAGGCTTGATGCATGTATGTGCACGCACACATATTTACACGCACACACACACACACACACATACACAGAGGAAGGAAGTCAGAAAGAAAAAAGTATTCATTAATCAGAGTATTAGCATTGATTAGCATCCAATTAGCATTTTGGATAATTCCTTGGCCTTAATTTTCTTTTGCTTTGTTAACAACAGTTATGAAATCACAGAGTAGAATTTCATGTTTTTTTTTAAACTGTACCTTCAAGTTAAAACATTTTTCATACACAACTTTAAATATTCTATAAAACATCCCCCGTAGTTGGCCCCATGACCTTTGACCATTCCTCCTTTTAAAATATTTAGGCTATTTCTAATTGTTTTTGCAACAAACACTGTTGTAGTAAATAGAGTTCTATACAAAGGTCTTGCTTGTTTGTGGTTTTGAATTACTTTCTAGATAAGCTTGCAGAAGTGGAATTGCTGCATTCCTTTCCCCAAGTTGTGTCAGTTTGGCTTTCCCCAGCAGTAAAATTTAGCTTTTACCAGAGGACTATCTTCATCCCAAAGGTTCAGAGGTTAGTATTTTCTTTAGAAATTATTTTTTAAAACTCTCCATGATGTTAAACTTAATTAATTCTATTGTATCTAATATTTTGCCTTTTTGAATTACCATAAGCAAATTGTTAGGTCTTCTTGGAGAAATGTGCTGCCAATTTGCTCATTTAACAATTATTGAGCACCTACTGTGTGTCAGTCAAGTACTGTGCAAGGTTATACGTAGTAACATAGTGATGATGAACATAAAAGAGTGCCTGCCCTTGAACCACTAGTAAATCTGTCTGGGGCAAAAGACATGAGGGAGTTACTCTTATCAAATGATAAACAAAGTGAAGTTGGGTTTTGGTATTGACCAAGAGGATAAGGGCCAGGCAGTTTGGGGTTTGCTTTTTTAAAAAATTTTAATTATTATTATTATTATTTTTTTTAATGTTACTAGGGTTTGAACACAAGTGTGCTCTACCCCTGAGCTACACTCCCAGGCCTTTCTGCTTTTTATTCTGAGACAGGATCTTGCTAAATTGCTTAAGCTGTCCTCAAACTTGCAAGCCTCCTGCCTGAGCCTCCCAAGTTGCTGGGATTACTGGTATGTACCACCACACCTGGCTTCTATCTTTGCCATATTTTAGATGGCAAATTTCTTTACATTTCTGTGTTGAGTGTTCTCTTCTCTAGAATATTACTAATATTATAGCTATGCTATGGTAACACTGTATGTGTTAGGGCTCCAGAAATATTGCTATGAAGATGAAGATGGTGGTAAAGAGAGAAGAATATAAAAGGGGGATGTGGTAACGGTGAATTGGGGTGCTGTGTGACCTTCCCCGAGAGTCAAAGGTGTGAGAAGACATAGCGTGCATGATCAGAGAAGGTTTTCCAGAGGAGATAGCATATAAAATGAACCGAGTCTGGGAAAACTTTATCTTCTACAAGAACTCAGCAGTGTAGGTTTTTAATGTAAAATTAGATTTTGAAACTTGGTTTAAAGATGATCTGATCCAATGGTCTCTAAGTTGTGCTCAGGGGAGCATTAGATCCTAAGGACACAGCTCAGGGTCCTTATGGGGAACAGGAAAAGATTCCCTGTTTTTCTTTTCAGTCAGCATAGCTCAGTTTTTTATCTGCTTTATGTATTTTGGTTCCACATAACACTTTTCCATTTAGGGAAAAAAAAAAAGCTTTTCATCTTTAAAAGAAGGCTTCTATCTCTTTAGTTCATAAATTAAAAAATTTTCCGCATTTTTGAGAGGGCAGACATTTGTAGGGATGGGCTTTCTTACTCTCTTGGTCAATTAACAAGCTTTGTACTAAGACTGTACCCTGTGTTCTACTGAATGTCAGCACTTCATTCAAAACACTGGCTTAAAAAGCACATATGCCTAGTAAAAGCTGTGCTCCCATGGTGGGCAAGTCCAAGTCAAGCTTCAACCTTTCACAGAGGATAAAAGAAGGAATTAAATATTCAGTCATAACAGGCCGAGTCTTGGGGAGAAAATGACACAGGGTATTGTCTCTTAACTCCTGGGGTGTTGGCACAGTTTGCAGTTTCTAGGCCTTTCTAATTATAGATGTGCTGTGTAACATTGCCTCCACCTGCACGTATAACAATAACAATATTCAGTATTTAACATTATCAAAGACCTTTCCAGCTTGAACTAATTAATTCATACAATTCCAACCATCTGGAACAGATAGTATTATTATCCAGGTTTTATAGACATAGAAAACTTCAAAAGAGGCTTCTCCGAGGTCGTATAGTAATTGGAAGGGGGCCAGGAGTATAGCTTAGAAGAACTAGATTTTGAAGTTCATTTAGAAGATGACAGCCTTTCACCCACTGCTTAGATTTGAGGGTATTTTTTTTCCTTCAGGGTGTTAAACAGATTTGCCTTTGTTGGATGCTAGCTTACTGTTGGGTTTCTGCTGTGGCTTCTCTCCCAAAAGGAATGATTATACCCTCCGGAATTATCACACATGCCATAATTCTTTGGAATACCAGGTAATTTAGGAGCTCTTAAAGGTGGCTAACATATGCCGGCTGTTTCATCTCTTTTCCTTTCCTCCTTTATTACACCCACAGTATGTCTTTTCAGTTGAGTGATATTAGAATACAGAGCTCTTGAATTGTAAAATGAAACCTCAGAAAAGTCGGCTCATTATAAAGCCTTCTCTGTGCTTTTCTGGTGGCTAGCTAATTGAGATTCTTCAGAATCACATGCTATAAAGAAAGTCCTTTATAAATAATACCATCCTTTTATCACTAGTTTTAAAAGAAGATTAAAAAGAGCCTGTGTTGGGCTGGGGGTGTGGCTCAGTAGTAAGAGTGCTTGCTTAGTTTGTGTGAGGCCCTGGGTCCCACCCTAGCACTAAAAAAATTAAAAAAAAAAATTGAAACAACAAAGTAAGTAGCTTGCTGGTGAAAAATCATCATTCTCTTTGACTTTTGTCCTATTCTAGTAATTGAAGTTTTAAAGAGTCTTACATTGTCATGCACTTACTCATGTTGGATGGGAAGGAAATTATATATATATATATTTTTTAAGTATCTCTAAAAAGTCCAAAGCTGATAGACATTTATATAGGTATGCTTATGCAAAATAAAACAATGCCAAATTAAAATGAAATTTTAATAAGAATTCCATGTTGACTCAGAGACCAGTAGGACCAGGAAAAAAAAAAAAAACTAATTTGGAAAACAGTCAGAATATGTAAGGAATTTGGTGAATATGATTAAGAACTTTTCTAAACATAGATCTTTTGAAATCCAGGTTCAAAGAACATCTGTATATTGTTTGCATGTGAATCACCATGCAGTAGAATGAGTAACTCAGAGGAGCTAGTAGAGGGACTGAGTATTATCCTCAAGGCTGTTTTTAATATCAAGTTCAGGCCCCGGGCAACTTAGTTTTTAATGAGTTCCATAAATAAATCTGATTTACCCCAAAGTTTAAGGATCCTTGGTGTCATTCCTCAATACTTAGTCAAGGAAGCTGAGCAGTTTGACATTTTTAGTTTGAGTTCAAGGACTCTCTTGGATGTACTCCAAATTGATAAAAGTTTATGTGAGAAGTTTGGATCTATATTTTCATAGTTTTCTGCAACAGAGTAAGAAAACAGCAGTTCAGTAGTGATTATAGTGTGTAGATGGTTAACAGGAGTGGTCCCTAAATGTTTCAGCTGATATCACAAGAATGGTGGCCTCTTGTGATACACATACTGATACCCCTGAGTCAAGATGCTCAGATGGCTGGTGAGTTCCCTACATTCATTCCCTCATATAGCAAGACTGGTTAGACTCCCTGTCAGGGTGACGCTGGACTCTGGTAATTTTGACCTGAAGATAACAGAAATGAAACCAAGTCCTGAGAGCACAAAGCCTCTGTTGGGGCCTCCACTTGGGAAGAGAGACACAGCTCCAACAGGAAAGTATCAGGCTGGCTCAATCCAACTGCAACAACAAAATAGTGCTGGCCTTGGGGTTTAGGAATGTTGTCCATGCATCGAGTGAAAGCACCCTGGCTGTCATGATGCACCTGGTACTGTTTGAGGGTGGATGAATGAGGCACATTTGATATCTGACAAACTGTAAGTTAGGTGGAACTTTTTAATGGCTGTCAGGTTCTGAGCCAAGGACCCAGGAATGCATTTTCCCTTTTATCTCAAAGTGGGTATGAATGCCAGCTGCTTCATAATTTAATAAAAAGCTAATCTCTAGAGCTCACTGATCACTTTAATTTTTTTTCATAGGAGAATATTCATCAAAGCTCAAAGCGTTAGGGTGACATACCACTTCTCTTTAGACCATCTTTACCATCATCCAAAACTTCCTGAAAGAGTCTATTTAGAGACTAGAACTTTTCCATGCTGGATTCAGGCCCAGAGAGGGGGTAATTTTTTTTTTTTTTTAAGTACGGGGCAGTTTATTTGGCCACTTCAGTTACTTTTTTCCCCCCTAGATCTATAAATAAAACTGCCAAAACACAGTCTTCAATAACAAACTGTGACAAGTCTTCCACAAAGAATACTTTGTAGTCTGGAGGATATTTAAAAATATAAATAATTTAAAATAAATATTGGTGTATTTTACCTGAAAAAATATTTTGTTCCAATGTCCTCAAGTAATAGAACGAAAATGTAAGAAATCTTTCTGAGTGTTAGGAAGGAATCTTATGAAGTGGTCAATTCAAAAAAGTTCCGTTAGTGGTGCGATATGAAGACACTTATTAGCTTTTTCCAAAACTGGTGTTTATGAATTTGGTAAGAAAATAGGGTTGCAGACCTAAGGCCCTTCTCAGGATGGCTGTGACCTGTCTTGTCATCTTGGTAAGAAGACACTGTACTCACTTTTGCTGAATGCTACAGTTTGTGCCTTTTCTGCACAAAGTGAGTCTCCCAGAGGGACTATCTTTGCCTAATTGCTGGCTGGCACCTTTGAGGGGCTCCTTTGCTGACTCCTAGGAAGGATTGTCCTGTGAATTCATAGCATTCCTTGGCTTTCCCTTAAAGCTAGAGTTACCACCATAGACAACTTTCCTCACAGATCAAATCCTAGGTGAATCTGGCTACTTACTTCCTGTTGTTCCTTTAGCCTTTCCTCCCTGAAGTGCTGGCCCAGTGCCTTGGACACTCTTAACCTTGGCCTGAGGACTTTGTGCCCACCAGTGCTTGGTATTCTATTCTATTTCTTTTCAAAATTAATTTATTCATTTTAAAGTAGAATGCATTTTGACATATTGTACATAGAATTTTCATATAAAATTATAATATAGTGATCTTTGCTAACCAGAGTTGCCTTTAAAAACCCACTGTCAAGCCCACTATCTGTTCCAGTCTTCGAAGAGACTCCAGATGTGGGCTTGGAGCCAAGCGCAGTTAGTTACTGCATTCTCTTTCTCCTTGGGAATTGAATGTCTGAGACTTAGCCCTTCAGGTAGATCCCCTAAAATGCCAATAAGGCAGAGCTAGAATGTCTTCTTTTCTTTCTCTTCCTTTCTTGTGTTAAATAATCCCTTTCCTTTTCAGGTCATAGAAATGCCCTTCAATACTAATGCAGTAGCTTCATTTATTTTATTTTATTTTATTTTTTAATTTGCTTCATTTATTTTAAATCTAACTTGAGTGATGGACAGAAAGGAAGGGAGCTGTAACTGGATATACCTTGTAAATCACATCAAAGACACAGACATATACTTCACTGTTCCATGTTAGCTGGTGCACACAGGAACGGTTGTGAGGAGAACTTGTTGCAACACTGAAATTTACTTTCATTTGGAAATATTGCTCTCAAAGCTGAACTGTACATTGAATATCAAGTTTGCAAAATCCAGTTGACTTCAGATCTTGAGCTATCTTTCTGTGTTCAACATAGCAGCTACTAACGAGGAATATATATTTACCAAAGACCAGTTAAAGAGTGATACACAGCACATAAAAACTCAAAAATTATAGGACCATAATCTTCTACACCCCTACTGTTCGTTTTAAGGTCAGACTCATGGCAATATCCTGAAAGGCATGCTTGTTCTCTAAATAAGTTCTCTTGTTCCAGACTGTTGGGTGACTTGTAACTGCCAGGGCAGCAGAATTCACTGAAAGTTTCCAGTATCAGGTTTCCTTGAACAGGCTGGTACATAGTTTCAGTCTTCTAAAGCTCATTACTTTGCCACAGTGGGAGCTGACTCTGGGTGGTAATCTATCCATATACTTACATAATGTTTCCAATGTTATATAGTTAGAGGTGTACAGAGGGCATGCACTTGATTTAACTATGGGGTTAAATAATCCCTTTTCTGATTTAAGTCATATAAACCTTCAGCTGGATGGTTTAAATATAAGCAGGCCTTTAGGAAAGGAGATGGGCTTTATTAGTCTCTGTGGACCTCTGATATCAAAATTTTCTTTTTTAAATTAATTAATTTATTTTATAGTAGAATGCATTCTGACATATTGTACATAGAATTTTCATATAAAATTATAATATAGTGATCTTTGCTAACCAGGGTTGCCTTAAAAAGGCCACTATCAAGTTAATTAATTTAACATTTTTTAATTAATTAATTTTAATTAATTTAACTTTTTTTTTTTTTAACAAACATGTTTTGAGTAACAGAGGGGTTATTAGTCACTACAGTGAAATGATGAAAAATTCACCTATGCAGCATTCACGGTCAAATGCAAGAACCCAATGAAGTAACTAGAGTAAATTATAATAAAAGCATAAAACTATTAGAATACCTTTGCATTTTGTCTTACAATACCAGTCTATATAAAATGCTATGGAAACTTCAAATAATGAGTTGTTAGTTAGGTGTGTCTTGGGCCAGGGGATTATATTATTCACAAAAGATGATACCGCTACTGAAAATGTCCTAATATGCTATACTAGAAGTGTATCATCTGGAAACTGGAATAGTGGATGTATATTTTAACTCTAAACTTCCTCAACCATATATGGAATACTTGGTTCAATTTTGGACCCCAAATTAAAAGTATATTAATAAACACTAAATTCATTCAGAACAGACCATCCACATGGGAGACTTAGCTCATGGGGATATCCAGAGAGGACTGGGAGAAATATGCTAGCACATAGGCAAATGTCTGAAGGGTTTTCTAATGGAAAGATATATTTATTCCATAAGACTTCAAGAGTCAAATAAATAAATATGATAGAAATACAAGTATGCTAATTTTGACTAAAATTAAAAAAAAGAACCTCCCAAGAATCAGAGCTATTTAAATGATAAAATAAATTGTCTCTTGGGTTGATGACATTGTCATGGCAGACTTTGCTTAATTGAGATTGAAACTGTTGCAGAGAATTTTGCAAATGCACCTACACATCACCTGGGTGGTTAGAATAAGTGATCTTTTAACCTCTTCCAAACATGTTTTATAATTTGGGAATGCAATTTGAGTATTACACATTATTCTTAAACTACAGTAATTTAAGGATGCTTTCCCCTGATCATCGAAACCTTAAAGAAATTGCCAAGAGACTGAAAGAAACAGAAAAACGTTAAGCACCAAGGAAATATCACTTTCAATGAAGTTGTCAATATTGTGTGATAGATGTGGCCCTAATCTCTCTAGCAAACTCTCTGGAACCAAAGAAGAATCCATTGGGATGGTCCTGTCTGTGGTCTGCAATGTTGTTGGATACCACCTAGGTGACATCATAGATGACAGTAACAGAGGTACAGTGGAATGTCCAGCTAGTTAAGAAGCACAAAGGAAAACATTTCAATAAGGAATCATCTGACAACCAAAAATAGATTTAAAAATGAGTAAAGTAGAAGAGTGTTCTTTTCATCTCTTCCTTGCAATTGTCTTATGACCAGTGCATGACAGTGCATGACAGTAGTGGGTAATAGATGAATCACTTAGCAAGTGACAGTCTCCTCCCAACTCCCTTTTTAATGCTTTTTTTTTTTAATGTTGCAAATGATAGTCTTAACATGTTAGTCTAAGGTCTTGGTAGTTTTTTTGTCTGTTTGTTTTTGTTATAGGTACTTGGGATAGAACACAGGAGTGTTTTATCACTGAGCTACATCCCCAGCCGTTTTTGTTTATTATTTTGAGACAGCTTCTCACCAAGTTGCTAAGAATGGCCTTGAACTTGTCACACCCCTTCCTCAGTCCCGCAAGCAGCTGGGATTTCAGGTGTGTGTGACCACCCAGCCAGGTTTTAGTAGTTCTGTAATGAAGGTCAGTGAGAATCTCATGATGTAAAATGTTCAAGGAGAATAAATATCAACAAATAAACAAAAGTATTGATATAGAGTGAAGCCTAGAGTTAAGACCAGGAGAAAAACAGCATGAAGAAGAGGCAAAAATTTTGGGAGTGTCCTTCTGCAAGCACAGGAATGCAGCTGACACTTAAGAGTGTTTATATGCCAGACGCTGTTCTAGGAGCTTTGTCTCTGCTTACTCATCTATTCTCTCAGCAATCCTGTGTGCTAGGTCTTGTTAATAATCATTCCCTTTGATGAGTGCAAAAATACAGGCACAGAGAGGTCAGGTAATAATGCCCAAGATCACACAGCTAATATGCTGGGATATGAACCCAGGCATCCTGGCTTTAAGATCTAATATCTAAATCTAAATCTAAATTAAGGATTCAACACCAAAATGTCTCTAAACTGAGGAGAAAGAATCATGTCACGAAGAAAAGATGGTAAGGGCCAGAGTCAAGGAAATAATTGAGTAATAATAAACTAGTGATTTCAATTCTTTAAATTCCACTTTTGAAAGAAAGGTAAACAATTAGTATACATGAATGTTTTATGAAAACTAGTTAAAAAAAATCTTAGTACAATTTCAAATCTCTGTTAGAATCAATTTAACAAGTTTGCTTTTGAATGCCCATTAGTCATTCATCATTTGTGCCTCATGGAGCTGACCTAACACCCCATGATAATCCTTGAAAGGATTCCTTTTGCAATCATCTACAAGGAAAAAGGGAAGAAAGCACCTGTTTTCATCATTGCCTTTGCACCAAAACCTAATCTCAACCTCATTTTGACAAGAGAATGAGAATTCAGGCAATTAGAAAAGCAATTAGAAAAGCAATTAGAAAATATAATGTCCTGCATATGTCAGGTGGTGAGCAGCAGTAGAAGGATATTTACAATCTCAAAAACAATGCTCCATCATGTAAGTGCTAATCTGCACTTGAGACTGTAAGTCAAGATAATACCAGGCTCAGGCCATTCTCTTTTTTTTTTTTTTTTTTAACATATTTATTTATTTATTTATTTATTTATTTTAGTTATTGGCAGACACAACATCTTTGTTGGTATGTGGTGCTGAGGATCGAACCCGGGCCGCACGCATGCCAGACGAGCGTGCTACCACTTGAGCCACATCCCCAGCCCCATCAGGCCATTCTCTTGATCCTAGTTATTTCCTTCTGGTAGACTCAATGCTTAGTGAGAGAGAAACTTACGAATACCCTTTACTATTTCTATTGTGCTGGTCTTATAGAAAACTTGTGTGAAACTGCTATGCAGAAATTTCAGCAGCTCCTTTATGCCTGCATGCACGCACCCAGCAAATGTATCCTTGAACCTGAGGGTAGGGGCTGACTAAATTCTATGGTTACCAGCTACATAATGCAGCACATGGTAAACCAATCTATTTTTAGCATTCATAGTGACATCACACAAAACTTCACCTAGGTAACCTTGTACTTTCAAACAATTTCTAAAAGTTGTTCATTTTAATCCTATGGGCTATGCCCTAATCAAACTCCACTTAAAGCCAATGAAACAAACAATAAAGTCAATGAAAGCTGGAAGGAAAAATTCCAACTGTCTGCCTGTTCGTTTATGTCCAAATGCCCGATCCCAATTATGTTACGAATGGAGGGGGCTGAGCGGTGGGAAGGTGCAGAACTGGTCCACAGGGAAGTCTGAGAAACATCTAAAGGCATCTGTGGACCTTTAAACATGTGTCATTTATTTATACAAGTTGTATTTTAGAATGTGGAAAACCATAAAATGTGACAGAAAAACCCTAATAAGAATCAAAGCCAAGGATTTGTGGTCAGTAGGGGCGCCGAATGGGAAGAAAGTGGGTGGGGTGGAGTTCCACACTCTCTTCCAGTTCTGACTCATAAATTCAAAGCAATCAGAGTCGAGCTTTTCTCAACAGACAGCATATTCACTGTGTAAAAGTTATTCAGTATTCTCCTCCAGATGTTCCACTGATGCATTCATTGTACATAATGTCATGAGTAAAGTGTAATTTTACCATGCCAATTCCATATTCAGAAAAGTCAGCTGGATCCTTCTGATTAGACTAATACTCCATACTTGTTCATTCTTTTCATCTGCCAGAGCTGGAAATTATTTAGAATGGCAATATATATTTCACAATATTAATCAGAGGGATTAGATTTTTCTTTTTCTAAAAAGAAAGGTATAACGTATATGTAATAAAGTGCTTTAATCTTCACTTAATACATTAATGAATTTTTACATGTGCTCACTTGTATAATTACCCACAACAAAATATAGAACATTCTAGCACCCCAAAGGCTGTGTCATACCTCTTCCCAGTTAGTTACTATACCACACCCTCCAACTTTGAATTAACCACTATTCTACTATTCACCCAATATATACATCTGTGAAGTAAACCAAGGATGAAAAATACTTTTAAAAATTGTACTAAAACATGTACAGACTTTTTATTATCACTCCCTAAACAACACAGCATAACAACTATTTAAATAGCACTCACATTTTATTCATTATTTATTATAAGCTACCTACAGATGATTTAGAATATGCAGGAGGTTGTGCATAAGTTATATGCAAATATTATTCCATTTTATATAAGGGATTTGAGTATCCATGGATTTCCCTGTCTGTTGGGGGTCCCAGAACCAATCCCTTGTATACCAAGAGACAATTGTAAATGTTGTAAATGTATACACACATGCCCATGTGGGCGTGTGCCTGCGCACGTGCACACACACACATTGAACAGTGGAATGGGGACTTTGCCTGCCTTCTTTTTTTTGTGTGTGTGTGTGTGTGTGTGTGTGTGGTGCTGGGGATGAACCCAGGGCCTTGTGCGTGTGAGGCAAGCACTCTACCAACTGAGCTATATGCCCAGCCCTTGAGCTGTATCTCCAGCCCCTGCCTGCCTTCTTTTGCTAAGCATTTTTCCAATGACGTTCATTCATTTTGTTAGATGCAATAGTATTTTGTTCATTTTCTTATTGCTTATAGAATATTCCATTGTAGGAACATATCATACCCAGCTTATTTGTCTATTCTACTTTTGATGAGCATTAGGGTTGTTTTCAGTTTTGCTTTATCACAACCATAGCTGCTATAAACATTCTTGAAACATTCTTATATATGCCTTTTAGAGGACAAAACCATTGATTTTTCTTACATACATACCTGGGTCACAGGGTAGGCATATATATTGCATTAGTAAATCCTGCTGAACAGGTTTCCAAAATGGTTGATCCAGTTCATACCCCCATCAGCAACATGAGAGTTTTAGTTGCCCACATCATCTCCAGCAGTTGGTGCTATGGATTTTTTTGTTTTGTTTTTAAACTAGTCCTTTTGCTAGGGGTCAGTAGTTTCTCAATGTAGTTTTAATAGGCATTTCCCTGAAGACTAAAAGAGACCTTTTCATATACTTTTGCCACTCTGACAATTTGGCCATCTTCTTTGAAGAAGTATTTATTCAAATTTCTTTTCTGAGAATTTGTAGTTTTTCTTTATGTATTCTAGATATGAGACTTTGTTGAATGAAAATTCTGCAAATATATTCTCCTACTCTGTGGTTTACCTGCTCCATATATATTATACACTATATATATGTATATATATATATAGTTGTTGATGGACCTTTATTTTCTTTCTTTATATGTGGTTTTGAGATTCGAACCCAATGCCTCACACGTGCTAGGCAAGCACTCTGCCACTGAGCCATAGCCCCAGGTCTCCTTCTCTTTTGATGAATGGGTCTTGATTTTAAATTCAATGTATCAATCTTGGTTTTGTGGTTAGTGTTTTCTATAATCTGTTTAAGAAATCTTTGCCTATCTTTAGAAGAGGATGAATTTCTGATTAAACATAAGATCTGTGAAGGAACATATTATTCTGAACCACAATGCTTGGTAGATTTTTTAGTTCTTATTTTAAAAAAAGAAATTTACAGAGACATAAATGAGCTAATGAAATATATCCTTTGGTTTTAGTTGGCTAAATGCTTAGAAATTGATATTCTTGATAATTAGTTCCAAAATGTATAGTATGCAAACATCACTAACCATACTATATTATTTGAAGAAAATGTTTCTTCTTTCTCATATATTGTTTGTATACTTTTTTATATTATAATAAAATATAAAAGAAATTAGAGGTGGGCTGGGGATGTGGCTCAAGTGGTAGCGTGCTTGCCTGGCATGCGTGCGGCACTGGGTTTGATCCTCAGCACCACATAAAAATAAAATAAAAAGATGTTGTGTCCACCAAAAGCTAAAAAATAAATATTAAAAAATTCTTTCTCTCTCTCTCTCTCTCTCTCTCTCTCCCCCCCCCCAAAAAAAATTAGAGGGCTAGCAGGGAGAAATGGATGGATAACAGAGCCCAGAGGATTTGTAGGGCAATGAAACTAGTCTATATGATGCTACAATGGTGGACACATGTCATTGTGCATCAGTCAAAATTTAAGGTATAAAATCAATAGTGGCCCCTAAACAATGAACTTTGGATGATAATTATATGTTGGTGTTGGCTCATTGATCAGAACGAATGCACAATCATTTGGTGGGAGATATTGAAAATGGGAGAGGTTGCAATATAGGAAGAAGAGGAGATATATGCAAATTCTCTATAATTCCTGCTCAATTTGCTGTGAACCTAAAACTGCTCTAAAAAGCCTGCTTCAGAAAAAAATTATCAGGAACTAGAAAAGAGTATAAGATGCTCAATAAACATTTGCCATTTATCTTTTGCAATAAACATACGACCTAAATTTAACAGCCTTCTGTGCAATGATCCTCTGCAGAGGACTGTTATGCATATACTATATTATATAATCAGATAACTATATGTACTGTCTCCACAGTCATAAGAGCTTGTATTAGGGCAATGTGTTTTAAAACACACACACACACAAACAAAAAACAAAAAACAACAGCCCGCTTACATGTCCTATTCAAAGCTTGGCTAGATCACTTCCTGGCCACATAATCTTGGATAAGCTTCCTTTTAAAAAAATATTTATTTTTTAGGTGTAGTTGGACACAATACCTTCATTTAATTAATTTATTTTTATGTGGTGCTGAGGATCTAACCCAAGGCATCGCCCGTGCTAGGTGAGCGCCTCTACCACTGAACTACCATCCCAGCCCCTGGACAAGCTTCTTAAACTTCCTGGAGCTTCACTTTTCATATCAAGAAAAATGAGAACAACAACAGTACATATCCCATAGCATTGTTGGGAAGAGTAAATGACTTAATGCATGTAAATATATAGTGAGTGTTTTGTAAATATTCCATGTTTTTATTACTGTCATAAAACACCACACTTCAATAATTATAATTATACTTAGTTAAAGAAACAGTATTAAAGAAATTAAGCTTATACAACGTTAGCAGTAATGTTCATCTTTAAACCTACATAGGTATTTTATGTGCTTTAAGTTTACCATGTGAATATTGCAAAATTATATCCTACTCCCTGACAGATTTGAATTGGGATAAAAGTTAATGAGAAATAAATACAAGAAATATTAACAGTTATCACAAAACTCCTTGAGTCTTACCTTCTATGTAATTCAATATCAGGACAGACACTCAAATAGACCATCCATCAAAAAGGGACTCTTATTTATTTAAACTGAACTCAAAGCTTCTTGATGGAAGAGCAGAAACTCAGATGTGATTGTTTTATTCATAATAAATAACTGAGCACTGGGCCTGGTGTCGATTTACTTCTCTCAGAAGACTATGAAACAATTCATTGAGATGTTATCTTTAGATCCTGTTACATTTTAGACTTGTGAAGTTTCGCTTATGTTTTACATAACCTGATGACTTATCATACATTTTTATTTCTGCCTAAGAGTGTGGAGTCTTTTACAGCATCAGGAATTCTTTGCTGATATAACTGTTAAAATAGTGGTTCTTGGTCCCCATATCACCAGGAGCAGTCGGAGCATCACCTGGGAACCTATTTGATATAAAAATTCTTGGACTCTGCCCCAAACCTTTGATTCAGAAAATCTGGAAGGTGAGACCAAACACTATTTTTTAATGAGCCCCCAAGAGATTTTGACGCATGCTAAAGTTTGGGAAAGATGTTCTGGAGAAAGATTATTATCTTATCTATCTATGTGATACAAATTAACTTTTTAAATTAATAAACTTCGAATCTCCAGAAATTATTTCGCAGATAATCATTTAATTTGAGGTCATTTGATTTTGTTTGTTTATTAGACTATGTAATTCACTTAAACAAGTCAAATTAAAAAAAAATAGAATCACAAAGGATATACAAAGAGAACCCTCCCCATTCTTACATCCTAGAAGCAAATTAAGATTTCCTGTTTCAGTTATTTTATGCAAGTACTAGCAAATAGGAGTACTCTTTCTTTACCTTGCTTTATACACATATTGTATTACACACTATGTACTGTTCAAATGTAGCCATCTTTAGTTATACTCAAATGTATATGGTTTCAACATTCAATTGTGCAGTATTTTCCATGTTTTGCAAAAGTGATATAGTGTTGATTAGCTTTGCATCACTGTGATCAAAACACCTGACAAGAACAAGTTAGAGGAGGAAAGGTTTATTTGGGGCTGATAGGTTCAGAGATTTAGTTCATGGTTGGTCAGCTCCAAGGCTCTTGGCCAGAGGTGAGGCAGAACAACGTAATGGAAGAAAGCCACACCCCCAGTGACCTCCTTTCTCCAGCATTCCTCCACCTTTGCATAGACACCACCCAATAATCCATTCAAATTCTTTTTTTAAAATTATTTTTTAGTTGTAATTGGACACAATACCTTTATGTTATTTATTTTTATGGTTGCTGAGGATCGAACCCAGGGCCTCACATGTGCTAGGTGAGCGCTCTACTACTGAGCCACAACCCCAACCCTCCATTCAAATTCTTAATCCATAAAATGGATTAATTTAATGGTGAGGTTACAGCTCTCATAATCTATCATGTCTGAACATTCCTGTGTTCTGCCGCGTGACCAGCACGCTAGCTTCATACTAGAGGTTCCAAACATAGAAGTTAACTAGTGAGATCAAATTAAAGACACATAAAACTCAATTTACCTTTTTTCTTGCCCAGCTAAGAGACGGCTTCTCTAGGGAGGTTTACACAAGAGACCAGCAGGAGAGAGGAAGAGCACGCCAGAGAGTGGGCTTTTATTGGGAAACAAAAAATCCAGGGGAAAATTCCATCCAATGAAGGTCGAGGTGGACAGCATTCCAAGGTCAGGGTCAGTGATTGGTTTCCAGGTCAATGGTCAGTCACATCCCCACACGGACAAGCCCTCGCACCTGGAAAGGGTGGGGAAAAAACTCTGACACAGCTGGTCTGAGCGCCTCACACCTAGTCAGGGAGGTAGCCCAATCACGTGCGAGAACGGCTTCCCACACTGTATTGCCTAACACATGAGATTTTCAAGGGACATTAAAGATCCAAATCATAACAGGAATGCTTGTTAGAAACTTCTTGAAGTGAAGATTTGTTTTTCATTTATACGCTTCGATTAAACAGATGCCACTAACTAATGATGTATTTTCTCTTTTGTTGATTTTCAAATCTCATTTAAATGATTAAATACTTATAATTCTCATTATCACCAGGTACCATTTCCTCTATACTATGCTTAGAAAGCCTCCCACAGATTTCAGTTTCATTATATATAACTGATTTAACTCTCAGATTAAGATTTGAGCCACGTTTTAGTCATTCAATAATGTTGAAATTTATTCCAAATTATGTAGAAGGCTACTTGTTTTTAACCTTCCATCAAGAATTATATTGAAACTACTTCCTAAATTTACTTCTTTTCTTGTCTTCCACTTCTGGCATAATGCCAATTCATTTTCCACTAAACATACAATCATATTTTCCTTCTTTATTCTTTTAGTAAGATTACCATTTTGACACTTAATCTCTGCAAATAATTATCTGGTTTCTTCAAGTCTCCTTTTAATAATCTTTAAAGGGGTTGAAGCATTTAAAATAGCCCTTTGGTCTATACCAAAATGTTCCCAGCTGTTTCAAAATATGAACCAAATTATATCAAGGGATTTATCTTTTTAAAATAAAACCCATGACAGTGATTCTAGATTTTTCTTGTAACTCAAAGCCCATAATATTCTGCTTTTCTAGAAATAGTTCCCCTAAGTTTGTTTTGTTTTGTTGTTTTGGTTTTTGGTTAATAAAGATTATTTTTAGTTTCCTGTACCTTTGTGGTATATATATCTCCTTTTGTGACTTCATGAAGTCATTTTCCTATGAACTTGTTTAATACTCAAATTTCAAAGTTTGACCATATGATTAAAACTCCCTGATCACTTTTTCATTTGTATGTGGGCATGCTTTATTGAGTTTCAGAGCTACCCTGTGAGATAAAAAGTCTGAGCATTTTTATCCCATGATATAGACGAGGAAACTGAGGCCTAAAGGACTCCAACATTCTGAATTGTACAAGTTACTCTATTTACTTGGCACTTACTCTATACTGCCTCCTAACATGACTTACCCAATTCAGTTTCTGTAAAGGCAAGCAGTGTATCTCATTGTTCCTTGTATTCGCCTCTGTGACTTAAACATGAAAGAAATTCAGTAAATATTAGCTATTTGGCTTCTTTAAAAATCAAACAATCAGAAAACATGGAGCTAAAAGGGAACCTCATAGGTCATTTAATTAATACTTGTGTTTCTTAAATAGGTTTGAAATTTGCATAGCCCTAGGGGTAATAGGTACAAAGTTATTTATTTTAATTAGAGGATTTGAGATAAAACTCACTTTAGTGTTAAATAAATACTGATATACAATAGTGTGGAATATAAAATTTAAAGTTTTAATATGAATAATGTAACAAGTGTTTAAGATGGAATATGAAACTTCAGAGAAATAGCAGAACAATAATTGGCTGTTTCAAACAACTCTAGATTTCTGGCAGTGGAGAGATCGAATTTTTCTTCTCTGCAGTTGATGCTCTTTCTATTGAAAGAGTTAAGAAGTCTGAAGAGCAACTTAATTGAGGTCTGGAGAGGTTAAACAAATTGCCTTAAACACACATTAATTTAATCAATATTGATATAGCACCTGCTACTGATTGTGCAAACACCAGGATTATAAAGATGAGTAAATAAGACAAGAAGAATATCGATCTCAGAAATTTATATGTAAGTGGAGGGGAGGAGAGAACAGATTCATTAAGTTAATATTCACATGGAGAAACCATATTAACCATCCATTCTCTTGGTTAGTCCAGCTCAAAAATATTAAATAAAAGCAAAACCCAAATCTTAATTATAAAAATACCCCAAAGGAGTCCGTTCCTATTGAACAACTATATATATATATATATATATATATATATATAGTTTATATATATTTAAAACATATATATATATAAAACATCTTTTCCTGTAGCTTACATTCTCACTATTTCTCTCAGCAGCTACTCACTGATAAAAATTTATGTCCCCAAGTTATCCTTGGCCCTTGGCCTGAGAAGCTCCTACTTCTTTGATTTCTTCTTCTCTTTTTTTCTTCTTCCATCGATTCAATCCTCACTACATATGAAGTTGGCTTCTAGCAAGAGGTTTCTTTAGTGGGTTTTGTGGTTAGAAAAAAAAAAAAGATATTTCGTGAATTGATTTTTGTTCCTGCAGTATTTTTAGCACAGTATGATAGATGTAAAAGTTCACAGTCCTTGACCTAGGCTGGGGATTAGAGGAGACTTCTCTGATAAAAGGACTCTTTTTTTTTTTTTTAATATTTATTTATATATTTTTAGTTTTCAGCGGACACAACATCTTTGTATGTGGTGCTGAGGATCGAACCCCGGGCCGCACGCATGCCAGGCGAGCACACTACCGCTTGAGCCACATCCCCAGCCCCAAAAGGACTCTTTTAAGCTCAGTTCAGACAGTTAAATAAGTATTAACCAAGAAAAAAGAGATAAAAAAACATTCCAGGCAGGCATAGGCAGAGTCAATGAGACCCCAAGGTGGCAGGAAGTAGGAAATGGCAAAAGGTCACTGTGGATAGAAGGCAGGGCCAGAAGCTGGAGAGGGAGGTGGGGCTCCCATACGCCTCATAGATCCCTGTTTAGGATTTGGCTTGAAGTGACTTCCCTTAACCCAAAACTGGGACAAACGGAGCACTGAGGTAATTTGAATAAAGTTAGAATGTTTTAGTCCATACCGATATGAACAAATGAAAGGAAGGAAGGGAGTGAGGGAAGAAGGGAGCCATCAGAGAAGAAGGCAGCAAGGAGGGCATCAGGGAGAGGTTGTTTACTGCACCACCAGCCCCCCAAAGGAAAATCTCGACACATTACATGGGTTTTTACATCCCTGTGTGATCATTTTAACACCCATTATCCTTATTCAGCATTTTTTGCTTTGTTGTAGTTGTTTTGGGGTGGAAGGCCTGCTGGGAATTGAACCCAGCCAGAGCTTCACACATGCTAAGCACCTGCTCTGATACCCCCAGCCCCATCGGCATTTTTAAATTCACCATATTTATTACTTACTTAGGTCAGCTGAAGAACATCGGGTTTTGAGTTATTTCAAATGCAAGGGGTTTTTCTTCCATTTCAACACAGATGATACTTATACTTTCACAGTACATGAAATTCAGAATCACTCCTGCTTCTTGCCTATTTTACCACATTAAATGATCCGAGGTGTATGTCATTCTACAAACATCAAGGAAAAAAATGGCCAGTGATATTCAGTGCTTTGCATATGCTTTTCAGGTTGTTATCAGTGAGATAAAAAGATAAAAGGATATGAAAAATATTAAGAATATTAAAAACACTCAGAAGCTCAGCTTCTTTACCTTTTGAATAAAACTTAAATACTATAAAATGCATGAATCTGAAGTACACAAGTTGATGGTGCTACGTATGGCTTGGATGTGGTTTGAGCATTTCTCCAAGATGCCAAGTGTTGAAATATGATCCCCACCGTGAAGTATGGGGAGGGTGGAGACTTAATCTGGCTACCGTGTGCACTGGTGGGGAGATAATTAGAATTAGTTAAAATCTTAAGAGTAGACCCCTTATTAAATCCTGGTGGTGTTATAAGAAGAGGGAGAGAGACCAGATGGACATAATACACATGTGCACTTCCTGTCTCCTTGGGACTCTGCCAGTAAGAACAATATCTCCAGATATGCCCCTTCCACCTTGCACCTTTGTAACAAAGAACCAAAATAAACCTCTTTTCTTTATAAAGAGTCCTACCTCTGGCATGTCATTAAAGCAAAGAAAAATGAACTACCACAGATGAATTTTGACAAATATGTACTCCCATATGACCCATGCCTCTAATAACATTTAGTACGTATTTTTCAACCTTTAGTTTCCTTTGCCTCTTCCTAATTATCAACCTTGCCAGAAGCAAATGCTCTTCTGACTTTGTTTTTGTTTCATCTTAGATTCATTTTTCTGCCATAAATTGTCAGCATAGCTTTATTTAAAAAACTTATTTAAGAAATTGATATAAATGGAATTGTGGAATGTATTCTTTGTGCCTAACTTCTTTTATTCAGCATAATGTCTGTGAGATTTATCCATGCTTTGGGGTGTATCAGTAGTTCTTTCTTGTGGATAGTTTTTATTGTTTGAGGATACCATAATTTGTCGATCCATTCACCTATTAATGAACCTTTGGGTCATTTTCAGTTTGGGGTAGCTATGAATGTTCTTAGTCATGACTTTTTCTAACATACATTTTATTACTCTTTGGTAAATATTTAGAAGTAGAATTTCTAGGTCATAAGGTACAGGTGTATGTTTAACTTTATAAGAAATTACCAAGTCAGGCTGGGTGCAGTGGGGCATGCCTGTGATCTCCGCAACCTGGAAGATTCAGGCAGGAGGATTGCAAGTTTGAGGCCAACCTCAGCCACTTAATGACACCTTGTCTCAAAATAAATAAATAAATAAATAAATAAAAATTTTAAAAGAGCTTGGGGTTTAGCTCACTGATAGAGCGCCTCTGGATTAATTCTCCAACCCCATACACACACACCAAAAAAAAAAAAAAGCAATTATCAAATCTTTCCTGGGAATAATCCACTTTGTATCCCATCAGTGAGGTATTAGACTTTTACTTGCTTCATCTCTTAGCCAGTATTTGCCATTGTCAATATTTTTAAATTTAGCCATTGTAGTTGGTATGTAGTAGTCTCATTGCAGTTTTAATTTGCATTTCCTTAATGACTAATAATATTGAGGACTTTCTTAAACATGTTTCCTTCATCCTGTGTCTGTTAAAGTTTTGTATCTCTTTTTTTTTCTTGGTTTGGTGCCTTTATTAATGAATTGTAGCACTAATTTATATATTCTGGATATGGGACTTTTACTAGATATATGTTTACAATTATTTTGTCCAAGTTGTGGCTTCCTATTCATTTTTAAAAAGTATCTTTTAATGACAGGATTTAAATTTTGATAAAATGTATCTTTTTAAAAATACTTCTGTGGTAATGTCTTTGTTTATCTAAGAAATTGTTGCTTACCCTCTGGTTTTGACAATATACTTGATTTCCAAAAAATAAATTTTGGACTTTTGCAGTTAGGTCCATGATTTACCTTGAATTAAGGAGGCAGAGATTATTTTGTTGCCGCATAGTTATCCAGTTTTCCTGCATAACTTATTGATGATTTTCTTTTCCTCACTGAAGTACTTCAGCACCTTTGTCTGAAATGAAATAACTACATAGGTATTGATCTATTTCTTCTTTTTATTCTATTCCACTTGATCGGTCTGTCTATTGCCAATATCACACATCTTGATAACTGTAATTTACATTAAGTTTTAAAGCTAAATAATATAAATCTTCAAGCTTCATCCTTTTATTCCATCATTGTTTTGGCTATCCTAGGCTCTTTCATTTCTGCCTAAATTTTAGAATCAGATTGTCACTTTTATAAAAATGCCTGCTGAGATTATGATTAGGATTGCAATAAATCTCTGGATCAATGGGGAAAAAAATGGACATTTTACCAACATCGAGACTTCCAAAACATGAAAATGGTATATCTCCATGTTTATGTAGGTGTTATATAACTGCTTTTATCAGTCAGTATTTGTAGTTTTTAACATGGAGGTTTTACAAATCTATTGTTTTGTTTGTTCCTAAGCATTTTTTTAAATTTATTTTAAATGGGGTCTGGGGGTCCTTCTTCCTGCCCAGGAGGGTATAAGCCACCAGAGAAAATAAGTCAGAAATAATTAGTGAAGAACAAAAGACACAGAGTCAGAATTACAGTTGTAAAGTAGAGTGCCTGATAGACCCAGTCCACACAGGAGCTGGAGCTGGACATTTAAAAAAATGGCTCCCGTGGTTTATTTAAGGGGGTACATCAAAGGTAGGCATAATGTGGTGGAGTCTTGCTTCATGATGTCTTGCAGTCAGCAGGTTGATTGGCATCTTGGCAGGTCACACCTATCTCTGAGAGGCTGTGTGGCTGCAGCAAGTCACCCCTTTTTGGTGCTGTGTGGGACCTGAGGCAGAGCTTGAATAGGACTCACAATGTGTCTGGGCAGTCAGCCAGAGGAAATGTCCACTGGAAGTTCCCAGACACCAGATTCTCCTATTCAGTGGGCTGTGATGCTTATGTAGTTCATATTGGCCCACGGATAGCTCTCTCTAGTTACCCAGGCTGTCCTTGAACTCCTGGGCTCAAGTGATCCTCCTGCTTCAGCCCCCCAAGTAGCTGGGACTGCAGGTGTGTACTCTTGCAGTAAGCCAAGCTTACGCTATGTTTTAATGCTATTGTTCATGAATGGTCTTTTTTTTTTTTTTTAATCTTGCCAGTCCTCCATTTATTCATGTATAAGCCAAACCTAAGAGACTAAATTAGATGATCCTTAAGCCTGTAGTCCTAGAAGTCTATAATTTGAGAATCATCTTTTTTTTCCCACATTTTTTATTGGTGCATTATAGTTGAATATAATGATGGGATACATTGTTACATATTCATACATTTACACAATATAACAATATAATTTGGCCAATATCATTTCCTTCCTCTCTCCCTGCCTCCTTCCTCTGGCCCTTTCCTCTACTGATCTCCTTTGATTTTCTTGAGATCCCTATCTGCACTTTCTTTTCATTTTCCCTCTCCAGCTTCCACATGAGAGAAAGCATATGATTCTTGAGTTCCCGGGTTTGACTTATTTCGATTAACATAATGGTCTCTAATTCCACCCATTTACCTGCAAATCACATACTTTTTTTTCTTTATGGTTGAATAAAACTCCATTTTGTGTATATATACCACATTTTATTTATCCATTCATCCATTGATGGACACTTAAGCTGCTAATGGAGTGATCTTTTAATTTGATTTCCAAAATTTTTTACTACTGGCCTTATATCCTGAAATCTTGTTAAATTCACATATTAATTCTATTAACTTGCTGGTAGATCCCTAAGATTTTCTGTATAAACAATTATGCTATCTGCAAATAGGAATTAGTTCCTCCTTTCTTCTACTTATGTCTTATTTCTGTTTCTTGTCTTATCAAACTAGATGGGACTGCCAGGAGAATAAGAATTGAGAGGGAACAGGCAGCTTGCCTTGTTTCCAATCTTAAGAGTTTCCTCTAAGTGTGATATTGGCTGAGGTTTCACATTTGCTCTTTTTCAGGTTGAGGAAGTTCCTTTCTATTCCTACTTTGTCAAAAGTTTTTATCAAAAGTTTTTATCTATTGTAATTATTCTGGTTTTTTTTAAAATGCTTTTACATTGAATTACACCACAGGGTTTTCAGTTCACTAACCTTTGTTTCTAGGAGTAACCCTATTTGACCATGATGTAACATCTTTTTTATATACTATTATACAAATTGGCTAATATTTTGATAAGAATAATTGTGTCTAAATTTATTAAGAACATTGGTCTCTAATGTTCTTTTTTCATAATATCTGTATCCGAGTTATGCTGACAAAGTCAGATGATAGTATTTGACTGGTCTTATAAGTGAGCTGAGAAGTATTTCCTTTTTCTGTTTTCTGAATGAGTTGTGTAATTGATGGATGGTTATTTAGATGTTTTGTTTCATTTTAATCAGTTGCATTTTCTGAGTAAATTTTCCATTTTACCTAGTTTTCAAATCTACTGGCATAAAGTTGATTATAGTATTTTCCCATTTTCTTTTTGTGTTCTTTAAAATCTTTATTAATATCCTTCTTTCATTTTCCATATTGGTTGATATTGGTTGGTTAGTATTGTGTTTTTCTGCTGGAGTTCTGGATTCTTTGTACCACAGGGACTGAATTGAAAACCATATATAGTTTCTTCTTTCAAGGGTTGATTTCTTTCCAGTTTTTGCCTGCTTTTGGTCACTCTCCAGTTCCTTCAAAGAGAATTTGTTTATATTTTTTTCTTAGTACATAATTGTTTTCCACAAGAGGTTTAGTTTCATACCAACTACTCTGCCACTAACAAATGTGAAACCCCAGATGTCCACGTTTTAAAATATGCTTTTTCATGTAGTGCAATTCATAAAGCAATGAAAAATATGATTCATTTCATTGCTAAAAAATAGTTGGACCTCCTAAAATTGGCACTTACCTGAAGTAGAGAGTGAGAAAGAGGGCTTACCAAGAACCTCAGGTGACTATATAGAGATAGTTTGGACAACTGTGCTTCCTTAAACACTACTATTATCTTCCTGAATGATTAGCTTAGGAAAATGTACTTAAAGACTATGGTCTTCAGTAAAATGATTTATTGAAGTTCTTTTTTTTTTTTTTAATATTTTGAATTTTTTTATTGTGGGTTGTTCAAAACATTACAAATTTCTTGACATATCATATTCCACACTTTGATTCAAGTGGGTTATGAACTCCCACCTTCACCCCATACACAGATTGCAGAATCACATCAGTTACACATCCATTGATTTACAAATTGCCATCCTAGTGTCTGTTGTGCTCCGCTGCCTTTCCCATTTATTGAAGTTCTTAAGGGGAATGTAATGAAAAAGGAAAGTGAAGGTTATTTCAAGGTTAATTGCAATTTTAGATTGTAACCACAATAAGAAAATGGATATGTGAAGTTTAAATAATACAATAACAAATTTAAAATAATAAAGTAGAAAACAATGTCTTTTGTGGATTTCAAAAAACGATTATCTGTTAGGCTTTTAGGACAGAAACTATATTTTATGCTTTCTTTTATATTTTGTTCAGTAGATTTTTTTGAGTATCTGTACCTGGTAAAACACATAGGAAAAAAACCAGTATCTGTTTAGTGAATATTTTTGGGAGCCAAAATAAAGACTAAATGACTATCATGTGTTTTGATATTTTTTTATGATAATAACTGGAACCTCTTAAATATTTACCACATCAAATATATAACTAATATATCTGACACTGTGGAATGCACTGTTTTATTTAAATGTGCTTAATGGAAGATCAGACATACCAGACACTCAAACCAAAGGCATTTCTCATAAGTTGGATAGATCTAGGATAAGTGTCCTATAAAAAGGCACCAAGGCTTCCTAGAAGGAGACTATAAATCACAAACTCAGGTTTAAACCAGCTTTAGTAAATCTTGATAAAGCTCCTTTTTAAACTAAAAAAAAAAAAAAAATTAGTTTTCTATGTTCTCCCCCCATCCTCCCCTATCCCCTAAAAAAAGGGAAAAATGTACCTGAATTCCTTAGCTTCAGGCCACTTGGATGGCCCCATTCTTCACTGGGTGCATAACTTCCTTTTAAGGCAATTAACATCATGGCTGGGAAAATCATATATAATTCTCTTCTTTTCTCTTTTAATATTCTGCTAAATAGATTAGTTCCAGGTCAGAACTGGTGTAATTTGAGGCCTTCATCAATAATGACAGGACAGAGTAGATGGAAATGAACATCTAAGTTCCAATAAGCTATTATTGAAATAAGAAGTTTATTTGCTAATCATAGAGTAAACCTCCGTATCATTCAAAACTGTTAAACTTCCTAAAAGCTTTTCCTAAGGACAACCCAGGAATCAATATAAAGCAGTAAACTGACTGCTTTGTTTGTCTTCCAAAAAGCCCTGCAGACAATGAATATTTAATGGTAGACAAACCAATATGCTGAACACAAGGAGTAATGGCTTGGAGAAGCAGATGGAAGGATCTTGTTACATTGGAGGATCAAGTGAATTTCAATTAGTCTAATGATGATACTTTTAAGCCTTTGCTTTAAGACTGCTGTCCTGAAACACTAGTCACGGGGTTTGTTATAAATCCCATATCCAAGGTCCATAAAGCATCATTGGGTACTGCATACTCATAATTACCCATGCTGTGTCAAGTGCCTCAGGTTGAATTTAACTATATTTTTCTTGGCTTATCATTTTTACCTGGGGCATAAAAGAGGAGACATGTCAATAGTTGTCAGTATGTTTTGAAGGCCCTTTAATATATCTCCTGGTTTCTTAGTCTGTGATCTCTGTGAATGAAAGATAAGGCATAATCAGATCAAGCATCAACAAAGGAGCCTGACAGGTCAGACTTACCTAGGAACAGTTGACCCAAAGAAACTTTGAAATTGATCTAATTGGAAAAAATTTCCTCCTTCAAATACAGTGGACTTGTTAATCTGTTTCCTAAGAAATGAAATGTCCACACTAGTATGGCAATATGTAAATCAATGGATGTGTAACTGATGTGATTCTGCAATCTGTATACGGGGTAAAAATGGGAGTTCATAACCCACTTGAATCAAAGTGTGAAATATGATATATCAAGAACTATGTAATGTTTTGAACAACCAACAATAAAAAATTAAAAAAAAAAAAGAAATGAAATGTCCAATTCTATTCCTTGAGGATTTTCTCCCTGAGGGTTCTAACCTTTTTATTCAAGGGTACCATTTAATTTACCTGAAACCTTAGGATTATTGGGAGCCAGTGGGAATATGCATATGAGATGTTGAGTCTGTGAATGAGGAGGGATGTGACTTTGTGTGTATGTGTTTGTACATGAGTATGCATGTGCACACCCATGTATTTAAGGGTGTGATTGGGGGGGCTGGCTGTGAAAAGACTCTTGAAATCCCTGAACATGTTTACTATCTTATTACTATTTTTTGATGACTATTGTTTTTTATAGTTTTTGGTTCATGGCAAAATTCAGATTTTCTAATATATCCTCTTTCCCACTCATTCTTAGCCTTTCCCATTATCAACATTGCCCCCACCATTATTATTTTTATCTCCTTAGATAAACGTTTTTGGATATGGTTTTATTTAGTCCTTTCAAATTCTCTATTCGATAATTCACGGTTTTGACTTTTTGGAATCCTCTTAAAATTTTCAGATTTTTCTTTTCTTTACACTAGAGAAATGAATAGGGATATATGCAAGAGATGTAAGACCCAGAATTTGGGGGCTAATTAAAGTTATTAGCAAATAGAAATCATTTAAGGACAGATCCTGCCACTTTGAGCTAAAATGGGTAATCTGGAGTAATTTATTTGACTATTCTGTATGCTGATTTATTTGACATCGTTCTAAAGAATGAAAACTAACACTAATACTCAAAGATCAAATGAAATTAATGCATGGAAAGCACTTAGGAGGGTGTTTGGCATATAGCAAGTGTTCTATAAATGCTAAACATCACCATTTTATATTTCTGCCATTAATAAAATATATCTCCCTTCTCGTAAACACTTGTCAAGACTGGGTTTTACAACTTTAAATTTTTTTCAGTTTAATATTTTCATGTGGGAATCTTCACATTGGTTGAATTCTGCCTATATTTTATTTTTTAAATAGGATTTTAGAAAATGATTTAGCCTAAATTTTCTTGACCATAAACCTTTTGATCATTCATTGAGTGGAATGTGGTTATTGACTTATATAACCATTTATTTCCTCATCTGCTTTTAGAGAGCTACTATCAGGTTATCTATTTCATACTAGAAACTTTCCTTTATAACATTTTTATTTTAAATTTTGTTTCTTGAAGACTAAAAAATTTAAATATATTTAATCACTCCTTCTTGCTTTTGGTAATGACCTCCATTTTCTTCAAAGACTAGAAGTACATGTTCCTTCCATACCTGGATAAGAAAAACATTCTTCATTTTTAAAAAATATCTTTAGCTTTTTGTTTTTAAAGGTTTTTTTTTTTCGTTATTGATAGACCTTTATTTTATTTATTTTTATGTGGTGCTGAGAATCAAACCCAGTGCCTCACACATGCCAGGCAAGTGCGCTACCACTGAGTCACAACGCCAGCCCCTGCTTTTAGTTTTTGTTATAGCTGGAATTTACTTGGTCTCTTGTATTTATGTATCTAAGTTGATTTTTTCCCAATCTGTTAGTCAAGTATTTGGAAAACAACTTATCAAGGGGTTATCCCTTGCCCTATGTTTGTTTTCTGTTGTAGGTTAGATTCTTATTTCAAATGATGATAACCCAATACCATTGTTCAGTTTTCCAAATATGCTGACTCTATCTTTATTCCCTATGAAAATGTTTTGATATTGTGATTCATTTACTTTTCACACCGATTACCATAGGAATTTTATTTGTTACTGCAATACATCTATATACAGTTGAGTATCAATGAATGAAGAGGGACACATTCTGAAAAAAATTGTCTTTAGGTGTTTTGTCAATATGCAAGCATCATGGAACATACTTTCACAAATTCAGATAGTTACAATGTCATCAGATAATATGATCTTACAGGACTAATACTTTATATGTAGCCAGTTGTGGACCACAATGTATTTATATGGCAAATGACTATAAAAATTGATGTCTTTATTTAATCTCTCTAAATAAAAAACTGGCATAGTTCTTTAGTGATGCCTTACATTTTTCTATTAAAATTTAATCATTTTTTTAAAAAACAACTGTTACAAGTTAAATTTACATAAGGTATTCAATACTTTGTTCATATGATGAATTCTGTGTTCTAGTTTCATACAGCTGTTATTTGTTTGATTCCTTTGCTATTTTATGCAAAACTCATTGAAATTTGTCTGTATTCCCTGTTTAGCAATAATGATGATATACATACCCTTCATTATGTTTCTGCTTTTTAAGTATATTGCCTCAAATGTTTCTGACTCTAGTTTTGCTTTGCTTTAAGAAGGGGTCTTGCTTATGTTGCCAAGGCTGAACTTGAACCCCTGGGATCAAGTGATCCTCTGCCTCAGACTCCCAAGTAGCCAGGACAACAGGTGTGTGCCACCATGCCTTAGTGTTTCTTCATTAATGGGGTTTTTAAACATTAGATTATGCAACTACTTCTCGTCCTTTTCATTAAAAATAATTTTATTTTTAAGTTGTATATTATTCTTGAGCTATACATTAAAGAACAAAAATAAGTGAAATACAGAACTACGAAGAACAAAGTTATAAAGGAGCAATGTGTTGGGTGGTTTCAGAGGTCACACTGAACTTGTTTCAATTGTAGTCCTGTTATTTTTTGGATATGTGACACAGGGCATAATTATAACCAGACTGGGTTTTAATTTTTTAATTTATAAAATTGGCATAGTATTACCTACATAATAGAGTTGTTATGAGTATTTAAGCAGTTAACAAATATAAAGTGTAAAATGCCTAAAATAGTTTGTGGTACACAACCAAGGTTTGGTATTATTTTTATCATCATCATAATTAACTTCAATAACTCAGATTTTTTTTTGTAATATTGGGGATTGAATCAGGTGTGCTCTACCCCAAAACCCTTTTTAGATCTCACAAACTTGCTGATGTTGGCCTTGAAGTCATGACCTTCCTGACTTTACTTCTCAAATCACTGGGATTACAGATGTGTACCACAAAGCCATTGATAACTCAGAATTTTAAACAAAGAGTTTTTGAATCCGTACTACCTGTCAAGTTGCATTTGTTACTGTTTAAGTCAGTAAATTCTCAGGGGTCTGCCTATATAACTTCTGAATTGCTTGCTTTGATAGAAAGATCTTTATTATTAAGTATCATTCTTTTACATTTTAGTAAATATATTTTTTCTATGCTTCTATTTTTATCCTATGTCATCTTTCCCATTTTAATGATTTTCATAAGTTTACTTTAACAACAAACAACACAGTTTTAACAAAACTTAAACTGAAGCAGCTATCTCTACTCTGTTACATTTTAACTGATTCTTATTCCTTCCTAGAGAGTAAACTGCAAGTCAAATGAGCATAGGGCTTATGAAGACTTGGGTTTAAATTCTAATATAGCAGTGGCTCGGGAGGCTGAGACAGGAGGATCTCGAGTTCAAAGCCAGCCTCAGCAATGACAAGGCACTAAGCAAATCAGTGAGACCCTATCTCTAAATAAAACACAAAATAGGGATGGGGATGTGGCTCAGTGGTTTGATTGCCCCTGAGTTCAATCCCTGGTACCAAAAAAAAAAAAAAAAAAATCTATTTCAGAAGCCTGGGGTTGATCATTAGATTAAATCCAAGCAAATACCAGATGTGGAAACTACAAACAAAATATCTGGCACATAACAGACCCCAAATAAAAGCTTATTGCCTCCTTCTCTTTTCCATTTCTTGCTCTACAACTCCTGTTTAGCGTCCACAGGAGGCTTCTGCCAACCTATTAAGCAATTCATTCTCTGTGCTGCTAAGGAATGTCCACTATACAGAGCTTATGACAACCAAGGTTTTTCATCAGTCACCTGTATCTGGGGGTTATTATTTTTTAACTTGCAAATTCTCCCATAAAAAGAGAGAGGACCAAAGTTAACAAAATCAAAAACTATCTCCCTGGCTCAATTTTCACAAGTATTAGTATAACCATGGTCAGGCATGTTGGTTGATCCAATTACTTGGGAGGCTGAGAGGGGGGGAGGATCCCTTCTACCCAGGAGTTTGAAATCAGCCTAAGCAACTCAGTGAGATCCTGGCTCAAAAAAACTATGGACAACATCTATAACAAAACAATGTGATAAGGTGTCCCTAATAATTGAGGAAAGCCACAGTCAGCTACAGGGCTGTGAGGTATTAGAAACTGTGTAGTAGAAAGCAGACGAAAGCAAGGAGGCACCTATAGTCTGAGAATCTCAAAACAGCTACCAGGCGCTCACTGGAAAGCTTAAAGCTTCAATTTGAGAAAGAAGCTGAAACTGGAAGAGGTTTTGAACACTCCAATGGCAGGGAAGTGCAAAGTGTCTGGGGTATTCAAAATTAATGAGCCAAAATTTTTACTCCTAGACAAGCACTGCACAGAGAAAAAACTTCTGGGGAAAAAATGCTCATTAAGCAGACCAGGGACGATAAGGACAAAGGAAAGAGAGGGTCCAGGTAAAAGTGTGGAAGGAGAACAGAGTCAAAAGATCTCAAAGAGTAAGCTGCTGTATGTTTACACACTACACAGAAACCACATTTTTGTTGTACAGAATTGTGAAGTTGGCAAAGCTATCTCAAATTCTGCTTCCTTTCCAAAGTTTAGGAAAATTATTTCGTATTAAAAATGACTAAAAACTTACCAAGGTTAAATCCCATACACAATTACTCTAAGGAAAAAGAGGATAAGACACTGAATAACATTTCTACAGTCAGTTGCAAAAATGCCAAAAAAGACATATCTGTAGAATAAATAAAAACCGTCACATTATTTCACCACAAAATGAAAGACATTAGAGAAATCATCTACAATATCAAAAGACAACAAACATGAGAATTGGGGAACCTCAGAAATGAGATGACAGAAGTCTGAAAAAATATGTAGAAATAAAATCAATTCAGAAATGAAGATTCAGCTAACAGTAACACAGGAATAAATAAACACGTTGGACGCCTTAAGAACAGAAGATAAAGGAAATTAAGGGGAAAATATGGAAGGAAAGCCATAAAAAGGATTGGAGAGAAAGAGCCAAATTTATACATAGGCAAAGAAGATACAACACATGTTTAATGAGAATTCCTAAAGATGAAAAAAACAAAGGAAGGCACAGAATAACTACAAAAAATAGAATCAAGAATATTTGTTTGAAATTACCAATATATGTAACTGAAGCTACATGTTAAAGGTTATACTACATACTTGTGAAAATTGAGCCAGGGGGCTGGGGTTGTAGCTCAGTGGCCAAGTACTTGCCTAGCACGCATGAGGCACTGGGTTCAATCTTTAGCACCACATAAAAATTAACTAATAAAATAAAGACATTCTGTCCATCTACAACTACAAAAATAAATAAACAAATAAATAACAATAAATAATAAATAAATAACAATAAATAATAAATAACCCTCATGGTTATACAAAATTACATACAAGAGGAAGTGAGGGGAAAGGGAAAAAAGGAAAAAAAAACAAGGGGGAGAAATGAATTACAGTTGATGGGGTAGAGAGAGAAGAGGGGAGGGGAGGGGGGATAGTAGAGGATAGGAAAGGCAGCAGAATACAACAGACACTAGTATGGCAATATGTAAATCAGTGGATGTGTAAACGATGTGATTCTGCAATCTGTATACGGGGTAAAAATGGGAGTTCATAACCCACTTGGATCAAAGTGTGAAATAGGATATGACAAAAACTATGTAATGTTTTGAACAACCAACAATAAAAATTAAAAAAAAAGAATGAAAAAAAAATAACTGAGCCAGAACTAGCAACACCAATACACCTAATACATATTAAAAATAAATTTACTAGATTTTAAAGGAAAAAATATATTGGTCATCTAGCCAAAAAAAAAAAAAAAAAAAAAAAAAAAAAAAAAAAAAAAAAAAAAAAAAAAAAAAAAAAAAANAAAAAAAAAAAAAAAAAAAAAAAGAAAGAAAAAAGAAATCTACTAATAAAGAGAAAAAAAATCACATTTGTTTTAAACAAGATTCTCTGTGCAGAGAACTTATACATAGTCTAGGTATACACAGATATAATATACCGCCTAGTTCTTTCCTAGAAACAGTGAGTTTCTAGGAAACACAATTCTAGGAAATTTCAGTGTCCAAGAAATTCAATATCAGTGAATCTCCTTAGCACCAGATTGGAGTTTAGGAAAACACTTTTCTACTGAATGAAACCACTGAATGAAGCTTAAAGAAATGGCTAACTTCAAGTCAGCGCTAAAAAAAGTAGAAGATAATCCTGGGAAAGACTGTGTTAATCAGCTTTCCATTGCCCTGACACATACCTGAAAAAAAAAAAAATCGACTTAATGAAAGGAAAGATTTACTTTGGCTCACCATTGCAGAGGTTTTAGTTCATGATTGCTTGACTCCTCTGCTCTGGTCCTATGGCAGCACAGTACATCATGGTAGAAGCTTGTGGTGGAGAAGGCTAAATATAGGGTAATCATTTAGTCCTTTTCCTCTTTCCTCTGTGAGCTATTTCATTGGATAATTACATGATACAGGAGGGAATTTTTTTATAGAAATATTGTAGCTAATAATTGAAGAAGGAATGATTCAATTAGAATATCATTATTGCCATCTCTGATGAATGGATGGATGGATGTAATTAAGCATCAATGATTACTTCCAGCAAAGTTGAGTCAAACATATGTGTGTGCCTTCTGGTGAGAAGAACACAGTACCACTAGTCACATACTCTTCCCCTCACCAGAATCAAACCTCAATCTACTGCTTGTCCCAACAACATGTACTAGAGATAGAAAGGACAGAGGAATATGGGGATAAATCAGCAAAACCCAGGCACAGAGAATTCTACAGGTCAGATGATCCCATTTCTTCAACAAATACATTGCAAAGAGAATAAAAAAGAAGAGTGGGAGAGAATATGTAGACTCAAATAACATTTTTTTAAAAAGGCAAAACTATAGTGTTTAGGAGTGGATATGTGGATGATGAAACTATAAATGAAAGCAAGGAAGTGATTACCATAAGAACCAGAATGTGTTTACCGAAAGGCTGAAGGAAGGGGTCATGATTCAGATGGGTGCTTGGCCACCTCTATTTATTTCTTGACCAAGGTAATGGTTTAAAAGATGTTTACTTTATAATATTTACTAAGCTACAAATGTGTTTTATGCAGTTTTCTGTCTGTATTATATTTTACAATTAGGATTTTAAAAATCACCCTTTCTAGATGCAAGGTTTAAGTTCAATATTTAAAGGGCTGCTTCCAGGTATGTGCATTTTTAAGGGAAACTGATTGGGGGGTTACCTAGAATGCCAGAAGGTGAAATAGGTACGTCTGAACATTTATACTAAAAATGATTTTTTTTGTGTCTTCTAATTTTCATTATTGGAAAAATTTCTACACTAATATCATCAAGAAAGAAAGAAAAGGGATAGTTGATTGGTACCAGAGAGTACCTGGTGAGAGAAGAAAATATGAGATTTATCTATCTACCTACCTACCTACCTACCTATTTTAAAATCTTATCCTATTCTAGTTTTTATTTTGGTATAGTTTATTTGTGTACATGATATATAAATATGCTAGTGCTATTCTAGTGCTATATAAAGTTTAATAATAAATAAATATCAGGCATAATACTTTATATATAAATATGACTTCATATATTTACTTTACCATATACTTTATAGAGAAGCATAAATTGAAAAATTTAGAGACTACCAGTTTTCTCACTTGAGTCATATGGCATGAAGTGAAGACCTGAAATCAGGAGGGTTGGCAGGTCTTTTTAGATGGGAGGGGATGTTGTTTTGGAAATGTGCGTTTTTCCATAGGCTTGCTCTTGTAGACGAATGAGAATGGAAATGAGCAATATTAGTAATTCTAAACATGAGATAATACATAAACAATAAACATATTAATAATAATCCCTTGTATTTTATTCTCAAAACCACTGCATGAGATCTAATGTACTAATTCTATAAAAGAGAAATGAGATCTGGATAGGTTAGATCAATTAAAGCATAGTTAGGTCCCAAATCTAAACTTTTCAATTCCATTTTGCATCCTCAGTTTTACAGTAATAATGATGTTTTAGTGTTTTTATTCTCCTGTTATAGATCTGAAGATAATCAGTTTGTAAATTATTGGGGATTAACTATAATTTGTAAGTATTTTAAAAGATATCATAAATATACTTGTCCAAAGTAGATAAATCTTTGGTGGGATTAAGTTACTAGACTGGATTAGCCACTGGACTTCTCAGTGTTCAACATGCCCAAAGGTAAGATTGTCTTACTTTCTGATAACTAACCTGGCACTAATTTAAAATGCTTGCACACTGTAATGTGATTTAGGCAGAACAGTTTACGCTCACTACAGAGAAAATGATGATCGTATTTTCAGTGTCTCCTGGATCACTTGCCCATGTCAGAAGAGTGATTATATATTGAGGAATGCTTATGCAACAACTCGAGGGCTAATTGCTGTTCATTTAATATACTACTCTTCTTACATCATGATTTGCAAAGGTTTGTTAAAAATAGAGCACTTTGGGCTATTTGCATACCACTTGCAAGGGGGGAGATTTCAGAGCCAGTCATACATCAGATACCGTTAATCAAGACCAAAAATTGTAAATGGAATGAACCAAAAGTCAATCATAAACCAGAACTGCACTCTGGCTCAGTAACAATACACAGCAAGACTGAACTCATCAGTCTTTGTGACTCTGCACTATTTTCAGGTTATCACTGATAGCCCAAGGGGATGGAGACAAGTTGGAAGGCTGCATCCAGCTTTCTCAGAGCTTACATGTAATCAAAAGAATAAGGCCAGAGGCATAAATCGAAAACAAATTCAAAAAGTCTAGGTGGCCTATCATAATCTCAATGGTATGAGAACTCGAAGCCACAGATTTATTGTAATATTTGTCATAAAGCAGCAAATACTTTAAAATTTGAAATACATCCTCTTTTTAAGGGCCAACTTCATCTGATTGGAGTAAAGCCTAACTAAGTTCAAGTGTGACACAGTTATGATTCATGGTCAAGAGTGGATTACACAGCCTCGTAGTCTCTTTGGTCATGACATTTTAAGCACTCCAAGTAAACACTTTCAAAGTGGTTGCATAACAAACTGGTAGTGCTATATTTTTCTTAATTTCTTCCTAATATGAGAAGGCCTACAGAAGAATTATAGAACAACTTGTTTGTGCGTGAACTAAAATAATTTTGGCATCATGCTATAAGAATGGTTCCTTCTAGAGTCTATAAATGGAAGAGAAGGGCTGTTGAAGGTGGAATTCACAGTTTGGGGAGATGAAAGAGTTCCTCAGATGCTCTCAGGTTATTTTGATAAAAGGAAGCTACATTTCCTCATTATTGCTACTGCTATGAACTTGCAATGAGTAACTCTATTCTTGGTAAACTCTATTTAAAAATGGGAAGACTTCTGCAAGAACAACCTTACTCTGATAGTCCCCATTCTGGAACATGAAGAAAACAGTCCAATTGAGTTTCCAAACCCACTAAGAAGAATAGGTAGTAAGAAACCTGAGAGTTATTTGTAAGTAAATTAGGATAATTCACTGCTCTCATTTTTTTGTTATGTAATCATTACTTCAGCTGGCCAGTTTGTGTATTTGACCATGCAGCCCACCAACTTGGAATCTAGGAGTTAAAAAGTCCTGTGGCTATTTGTAACATAACATTTTTATTTTGGGTCATGAAAATAGAAAAAAAATCAACATTATCACAAAATTCCAATATTTGGGGACTTTGTTGAAGATTACTACAAATTGTACCAATTCTCTGCACCCGTGGCTGACTGACTGGAAAATTTCTGGAATGTTATATAAAGCAACTATGACTAACCTCTTAGGCAAGAGATTTGTGGAGATGTTAGAACTTTACCATAAGCATATCTGACTTTAAGAAGGTTATCTGGAGGAGCTGCTGTCACACACCTCTATTTATAGCCCATCTCTGATCCCTTTATGCAGTTATAGACTGGGAGGACATTAGCCTGGTCCCTAATTGGATGAATACCTTCCTTCAATGGAGTTTTAATATCATACTTTTGGTTTTTATTCAAAGCCACTATGAAAAAAAAACATATAAAGTTTCTTACAATATTTTAATAACATATTGGGCTTTTTTTCCATTTAGTAGTTTTGATCTAGAAAATGAGAATGAAAAAAATTTCTTGGAATTCACTGCTTAGTAGTAGTTTTGTTTCCTTTAAGGAATCAATCCCTTTTGAAAATGCTAATTATGTAATTGGTTGGGGCACTGGGCTACCACAGTTCAGTGTTTTAACTTGTTCAAAGGTATGTTTAGTGCTTTTCCTGGGACCCTATATACGAAAAACACTATACCTCTAAATAGTTATTGTTTAAAATTTACTGTTCCTTTTAGAGTTGTTCAAATCCCTGTTCAATGAAGTGATAGTAGAAGTACATATTAAGAACACAACAACAACAACAAGAAACCTAGACTGGGAACAAAGTAAAATGACTCCACAGAATTCCCATGGAATTACTTCCTCACTGCTCATCAACACACAGAAGTTTCCCTCTTGAGAACTGAGCGTGGGGTTCTTTTTTCCTTCTGATTGAATGTGATTCTGGGAAAGCTGGCTGGAAGCTCTACCCTGGGGAGATGTCAGTGCTAATAAAATTCTAAGGAATTTGTTAACTCATCATTTTCACCAACCTCACAGCACGTTTGTTAGAGTTTTCTCTTAAAATTCTCTCTTTTTAGATGAACTAGAGAAAGAATAGGGTTAAAGTTAAAGGGTAAAAAATAGGTTGAGTAGTTTCTTTGGCCTGTCCTTAATGCATGAGAAATTTGATCATTTGCTTTTCTATAAGTGAGATTAGTTAAGAAACTTAGTCACTCCTGATGGCAAAACTTCCAGTGATGAAAATCTTAAAATATTGGAATGGGTACTGTTACTTACATGGTTAAAAATTCAAAAAGTACAAAATTATATCTCATAAAAGTTTCTATTCAAATTTTTCCCTCAAACTGTCCAACTCCTTCCTAAGATTGCAACCAATCTTTATCAATTTCTGATAGTGCATCCTTTTAGATATATTATGCTTATACAAACAAAAAAAAATAGATGCATACATACAGGTGTATATAATTTCCCCTGATTTAATGAAAATGGTAACATACTATTATATAAGTGTTATACGTTTAAAAAATTGCACATTAAGTATCTTGGAGATCATTTCATAGTAGTATAAAGAACTTTCTGGTTTTTTTTATCTTCATAAGGTTTCATTTGATAGCTGTATCATGATTTACCAGCTTTTAATTCATGAATAATTTATATTGTTTTTAATCTTCTGTTAATATAAACAATGTTGAAATAAACAAGGTCTTATTTACATGCCATTTCTTCTTATGTGTATTGTAAGATGAATTCATGTATGTGAACTTAGTGGCTCAATGAATGTGTGCATTTATAATTTTGTTAGGCATTGTGAATTACTCTATAGAGGTCATTATAATTTATATTCACATCTGCACTGTGAGTGCCTGTTCACATTTCTATAGAGTGTTATCAAACTTTCTAATCTTTAAGTGAAAAAATTATTTTTCAATATAGTTTTAATTTGCATTTTCCTTGAAGAGGAAAAATATATGCTAAATTTTTTCTTATGACAAAGAGCCATAAAGTTATGTGGAGTTATTATCTGATCCTTAATGTTGTTCCTGAAGTTTTGTGGCAGGTCAGCATTAGAGTTCAGAGATCAAGAAAATGGCAACATGCCCAGAACCAAGATGGAAAGAAAAGCGAACAGGCCCAATTTCATGAATATTTGCCTTGATGGAGTCCCTGATGATATCCTTAGAAGATAATTTCTGTTTTTATGTGGATGCAATTAGCAGTGAAGTTTCAGATTTCCCAATGCCCACAAAAGTAGCTCTAAGTACTTGGCAGAGGGTGTTTTTTTGTTTATTTTTCTCTCAATCTATCCCATAGAAAAATGAAGAAAAACAGGTTCTATATTTATAGGTATAACAATAGAACTGTGGGGGGTTGGACCAAGTCATCTGGATCATATGAGGGTTATAAAGATTAAATAACATGTTTAACACAAGGAATATTCTGCTTAGGGAGGAGGCACATTGGTAATTAGCATAATTGTCTCATGACTTGCAGAAACATCCGTGGCTTTTTTTCCTTTTTTTTTTTTTTTTGTGTGTGTGTGTATGGGCGAATCATCCAATGGTGCTTAATGTTGTTTCTCTTTAAAATTAATCACATGGCTTCTTTTAAAAGTCATAGATCATGTTAGTTATGTGTCTGTCTTTGTAACAGGGACCTCAAAAACAAGTGAGAGGTGTCATTATATAATGGAATAAAATAAGACTAGGAGTTGGGCCTCCTGGGTTTGCACTGGCTCCTCACTAGTTGTATGACCTTGTGCAAGTCATTTGACCTTTCTGAGCTTCAATTTCTTCACTCAGAATAATGAAGATAATAATCTGACCTATATACACCTGGGTCTCATGAAGAAATAATGGACCATTGTATATGTGAAGAGTGTACAACTATAAATAACAACACATCTGTTTGTTAGTTCATCTAATATTCTTGGTATAGGCAACTATGAAATACAGCATCTTCAGATTTTTTTTCCCCTCAGAATAAGTTTACTTAAAGTGCTTTTAGCAAACTCCAGTGAGGTAATTAAACTGTTTTTAAAAATTGGATTCAGGTTGTCTGACATTTAATGGTTCATTAATGTTATATCTCTCATAGGCAGAATATTATCTTTGGAAAAGCTTTGTATTCGAAATATGCCTTATAGAAGAAAACACTTTATGGGCTGAAAATAGCTTTGGATGAAATTTGCTTAGTCAAGCAAAGAGCAAAGACTCAGTTTGTGTTTAGGGAAAAGTGGGTGGGCCCCGTTTCTCTCTCCGGTGTTCTACACTCCTTCCCACCTTTTATATTAAGATCTAACAGCTGGAGTGCTCATTTCTTTAATAGGTGTTTGCTAATAAACCTCTCAGAACTATGAAGACAAATACAGACGGTCAGTCGGAACCACAAAGAGACATTCGCTGTTGGTTCCTTGCAACCCTCCCACCTCCCATCTCCACCACCCCTTGATGCACTGACCCCACGTCTGTCTTGAGGTCAGAGGGCTCATAAGGACACTGGTGGTCAGAGGGGAGGAGCGGGAGGCTGATCCTCTGTGTACCCCGGCCAGCCCTAGGTACCTAGCATTGGCAGAGCTTTGGTCGCCCGGAGGACTTGTGTGGTCTGGGGACTCGCGCTTCATCCAGGTGCGCAGGCAGCATCCCGCGGCCCAGCGTCGCACGTGGCAACAGGTGCAGCACCTTCCTGGGTAGACGCCTCCGGCGTGGGGGCGCGCTCGCTCTTAGCCCGGGAGCGCGCGGGGCCTCGGGATTGGGACACGGGAGCGCGAGAGGAGGGAGCGAGCAGAGCCCGCCAACCTGCCGAGAGGAGCCTCGTCGAGCCAAGAAAAGCAGGAGTCTCCCTGGCTCGCGCCTCAAGGTACCGCCTCGCGCGTCTCTCAAGTTTCTCGGGGCGCAGCCCTCTTGAACCTCGCCTGTCCTGGGTCTCCCGCTGAGAGACGGAGGAGGGGTCCGCTCCGAAAGAGCCGCGGCGGGTTGAGGAGCTGAGACCGCTGAGCTTTTCTATTTACAAGTTTTCCCAACTCCCCGCCCTTGCTCCACCCCCTGGCAGCCCGGGAGGCGGGGAGGCCGAGACTCCGGGACTCCGGGTTCCCGCTTGGCAGCCGTTGCTGCCGCCGCCGGGGTGCAGTTGGGCTGGGGGCCGAGCCGCGCGCCTCAGGTGCACACGCCGCTGCGCCGTCCTCCCGGGGTCGGCCTGGAGCGCCCCCGCCTAGAGTGCCAAGGGCGCCCGGGCTCCGAGCGCTCTCTCTGCCGCTGCTCTCCCGAGGGCTCGGCTTTGGCTCCGAGGCGCTGCGGGTAAGTGCAGAGCTGAGTAGATTCCCGCCGCCCAGCCTGGCCGCGGTGGCGATCTCTCCGAGGGGGACGCGGTCAATGCAACTGACTGGTGGTGACGGGACTAGTTTCCGAAGCCCGGGGCGCATATTTGGGTGTGCCAAAGTTGGAGGAGAAGGTGGGGGGGGTAGCTCCGCGGAGCAGAGGCAGTTCTCACGTGGGGTCAGTGCAGCTCCTGCGGAAGGGACGGATGCGGATCTTGTCGCTGTCACCTTGAAAGTGACCGGCTGGGGTGATTGGGGGGGGGGG
>NW_026000211.1:6878236-6989246 GCF_001458135.2 Marmota marmota marmota | reverse complement strand
GATTGGGGGGGGGGGCGGTTCACTTAGACTGGGTGAAGCCCATACGCCAGCTTGTACCCCCAGCCAGAAGCCGCCCACCCGGCACTTGAACCGCCGGGGCCAGCGACCCCAGCCTTCCCGCTGGGAGGTTTGCTTGGGAATCTGGGCTGAAAATGTGGGAGACATGGGGGTTGCTGCAGTTCCTAAGTCTTTTCGCTATGCCTCATTACTTCCTGCGGCTCGTTTGTACTTTTCAAGCTCTCTAGAAAAATCCACTCCTAGTTAAGGCCACCTTATTGACTACTCAATAGTAATTAGTGGACTTAGGAGTTGAACTTATTTTAGATAAATCTTTTTTGCCCTAATCCTCCCCCTCCCCCTAATCTTAAGACATACTCTTTTCTGCTAGGTCATTTGTAGATTTTGACTTGGAATAATTAACCTTAGAAGGGGGAATGAAGAGGTTAATTATTCATTTAGCCTGCCTGCATAGTTGCACCTATTCCGTTAAATACTATTTTAAGCAGTCAGTGTTCTAAGCAAGGAAATCCAGTGTATTTTGTTTGTTTGAATAAAACCAAAATCTTAGGCCAAACAAGAGGGGTGAGAGCTTTCATGTTTTGCCAGGTGATTGGAATTCAATCATCACACTAAATCACAGCTCTGGGGATGGGAGTGGGTAGGAGTGGAGTTTTAAGGAGTGAATTCCTGGGAGAGGAAGAAATCTATGGGGTGGTGGGGGGGGGGTTAAAAAAAAAAAAAGAAATACCAGACCTTGCTACCTGGAAGCTATGACCTTTTTAAGAAATCTAACTACACCCAGATAACAGTGTATGGGTAACTCCAAAGGGAACTGCATAATCGAAATTGTGGTTACATAGACCAACATTTTTAGGGATGATTACAGCAGGATATGATGGACTTTAAATTAAAACGGTACCCTACTTACATAGCTTTACAATGTGGAAAATTGCTTTTATAGAATTTTTCTTTAAGTACTATATATATTCCATAAAGAAAGTTATACCCAAAACCTTATTTGCTTATTAAAAAATAAAAAACCCTCATAGGAGTCGAATTTAGTTTAAAATAACATGTAACATGCAGTTCTTTATGTAATTTGCACCAACTTTTCCCACCTATTCTTTCTGGCTTTTGGTGGTGGGGTGGAGCTGGAGATCAGTTTTGTGCCTGTCATCCTATCAAGGTATACCCCCAGCCTCCAACATCTGTTCTTGTAGAGAAAATAGTGTTTGGTAGAGGTCTGCATCATTTAATTAAATGTCAATAAATTAAAGTTGACTTTTAGAGTGTTTAATAGGATTATGACATTCTAGATGAATTTCTTATAGTATTTCTTGGAAGCTAAGCTCCAATTATTAGACTTGAGCTTTTAATGTCATTTAATAGTCCTGTTAACTATCTTATGATTTCAAAAGTAATGCATGCTTGATATATAAAAATTAGAAGATTCAGAAAAGTGCAAGAGTTAAATAATCGTACTACCGACCTAAAGGTATAATTAACATTTTCTTTGTATATGTTAATATATAAAACAAATTGTTACTATAATATATACCAATATACATGCCATTTTTTTCTTGCTTAGCATATCATAAAAATTTCTCATGACATTGTCTTCAGAAACCTTATTTTAGTGTTTATGCAGTATTTTATTCTATAGTTGTATCGGTTTATTTAACCATTTTCTTTTGTTAAAAAAATTTTTAAAGACATTGATGGACCTTTATTTTGTTCATTTATTTATATGAGGTGCTGAGAATCGAACCCAGTGCCTCACACATGCTAGGCAAGTTCTCTACCACTGAGCCACAACCCCAAGCTCCTATTTAACCATTTTCTAACAGCTGAACTTCTGTTTATTTCCAGTTACTATTATTAAATATACTCTTAGATAAATCATCCTTTTAAAAACTTTGGGACAGGATATATTAGGAAGGAGTCCTTGAAAAACAGTTCATAGTTCAAAGTCTCTTGATAAGCATTTGTTTTCAAAAAAAAAAAAAAAAAAGTTTTAACCAAAGTAATGTTTATCAGCATTCTGTGAGAGTACTTGTTAACATGGATCATCCCTAAAAAAGGAAGAAATATTCTTGCCAGCTTTATAGGTGAAAGATGCTACCTCAATATTTAAATTTCCATTTTCTTTGGTTACAAATGGTGTTGAACAACAAAAAATATTTTTGGTTTATTTCTTTTTAAATTTTTGTTACTGGGGTTTGGACTCAGGGGCACTTCCACCATTGAGCTACATCCTCACTTCCCCACTCTTTTTTTTTTTTTGAGACAGGGTCTTGCTTAGTTGCCCTGGCTGGCCTCTAACTTGCAATCCTCCTGCCTCAGCCTCCTGAGTTGCTGGGATTAAAGGTGTATGCCACTGTGTCCAGTGGTTTTCTTTCTTTTTAATTGGATATGGTGCCACATTTTTTCTTGGAACATTAATGTCTTTCTGTGAATTTGTAAGAGCTCTTTATGGATTGTTAGAAAACTTTTGCCATCATATTGAAGATAATCTTTCCATTTCAGTCTTTGCCTTGTAAGCATTTATAGTGGTGTTGATCAACAAAGTTCTGTACTCAGCATTACTAAATCTATTGACATTCTCGAGACAGAATTCTTAACACTTCTAAATTATGTTTAAGAACTGTGTGTGAAAGTGGTAGAATACTTTTGTGAAAAGAATTCCTCCTCAAATTCTGAATTGGAAGCTGTTGTAATGGATTGGAATCTATGTTCTAGAGTATATAATATTGCAGAACTTCTTGCATTTTTTGGCGAGAAATTGTCAAGACTGGCAAACAACGTTCTTTGAAATCAAAGCAGAAAGTTTCAAATCCCAGACATTGAAAACCTTTTAGATTTGTTGTGATTATACAAAGCAGGCCCACAATTCCTTTGTTTCCATTCGTCCATTTCTAGTGTAATTTTGTCAGACTCTTTTGCTATTAGTTATTGTAGTTTCTTACAGAATTGTTGATATGAGACTTTCCTTGATGTCTTGACAGTAACGTTTTTCCCAAACTAATTTCCAACACTGTTCATAGATTAAACTATTTGTTTGAAGGGGACAAAAAACCTTCCTGATTTCTCAAACATATCTTTCTATATATACTATGGAAGTTTAAATATTTCCTGAGGACTTTTCAAAGGCTTCATTGAACCGCATGAGTTCTCCATCACAGCCTGAATCCATGCATTCTCTCCCGCCCCCCAATCTTTAGAGCCCAGGGGTAAGCCACGGGGTACTATTTGGGCTGTGAGCATGAGGTTAGTACTCCTGGTGTTTGGTGGCAGACTTTCTCTGGAGGTGAGTAGGCCTAGGAGGAGGTGGCCCTATAGCTGGCAGTATGTGGGCAGTGGTGACTGTGGCCTTCAGAGGAAGTAAGCAATGGGAGCTGAGGACGAGTGATCACATTCTACAGAAAAGAGGAACCAGGTCTCATGGTAAGAACTCAGCTAGCCTGAAATCTGGTTCTGAAAAACCTGCTTTGACCAGAGGTCTCCATGCTTGAGTTATGATAGCCTAATGTAATTGGAGTAGCGATTTCTTCTAAAAATTTTATTCCTAAACCAAGTTTAATTAAAGATTGCTCTGATGATAGTTAATTTAAAAAAAAAATGCTCTCAGTATTCTTTGAAGTCAGCAGTTACTACTACTCTTTCATGTGGGCAGTTTTCTATGATGATATTAATGAATAACTTTCTTGTTCACTTGGCCCAAGATTAAAAAAAAAAAAGTTTTTCATTTTGGGGATGACAGATTTGAGGGTCTATCTTTACTATGTGAATAAATACTGTAAGCTTCATTTTTGTACACCATAAACCAGTTTGTATTTGTGATTTTTTCAGATGTACAGTGTTACACAATTGAGGAAGAAAGATTTGCTCAACCAATTGAGTGTAAATAAGGTAGTACCTAGAGGTACTTCACTTTGTAGCTTTCAAACACTTCAGAAGTACATATTTCCACATAAATCTTAGATTTACAAGACAACTTAATTTGTTCATTAAAGCTAGTAGGTTTTCCTTGCACTGTAGCTCAAATACCATATTGAGTACTGAAAATGTATTTATTCAAAGATAAAATGCTTTTAAGTTTTGCTGTCAGGCCCGTGTCTCAAGGATGTTCATGTGTACACATTAGTTACATGAATAAAACAAGAAAAACCATACCTCTTACCTTCATTGTAACTTAGGAACTTAGTTTTACAACTTCACAATGGAATATAGTTTTAAAGTCATTTGAAGTTTCTCTTGAGGAAACGTGCTTACTATTTGTGTAAAGTTGACTAGAATCTGTGTGTATGTGTGTGTACTGGAGATTGAACCTATGGGCTTTAGAACTGAGCTACATCCTCACTTCTTTGTTATTTTTATTTTATTTTTGAGGCAGGGTGTCCTCACATTGCTGAGGCTGGCCTTGTACTTGTGATCCTCCTGTGTCAGTTTCCTGAGTCACTGGGATTATAGGCATGTGTCTGGCTGAGTAGAATCTTTTTGAGCAATGAAAAAAAGATGAAGTGCAGGTCCTAAGTTCCTTAGACTAGCTGCAAAGGGGCAAAGAGGTTGCAAGGAATGACTTCCAGGCATTGTAACTGTGCCTGAAACTATACTGATTTCATGTGTCAATAAGGATTGTGCCAAGAGGAAGGATAGTTCTGCTCAGTTTCCCACAGTGTAGAGACCTCTGGTCAAAGCAGGCTTTTCAAACCAGATTTCAGTGCTTCCCACCAGCACAGCAGAACAGAGGGGTAGACTAGGAACACATGGGTCTTCTAGGTAAGATGCTTTGTAATGGTTTTTTATTCCCATTTTTAAAAATATTTTATTTTTGGTGCTGGGGGTTGAATCTAGGGGTGCTTTGCCACTGAGCTGTATCCCTAGTACTTTTTGTTTTCTGTTTGAGACAGGGTCTCCCAAGTTGCTGAGGCTGGCCTTGAACTTGTATTCCTCCTGATTCAGTCTCCTAAGTCACTGGAATTACAGGTATGCACCACTGAGCCTGGCTGGAATGGGCTTTTAAAACTTTAAAAATTACCTTATTATCATTCTTTTAATTATATATCTGTGTTGTGAACAAATTGAGTGCTAAGAAAATTGGATGCAAAAGAAAATTTAAGTTTGAGGGCCTATCACAATTACCATGATGGTCTGCTATTAACTAAGATATTGCAGAAACTTAAATTGGCATTGTGAAAGGAGTCCTTCTGTGAAATATCCATACTTACTAGAAGAATAGGAAGAAGAGGTGTAAGAGTATATTCTTATGTAAATAAACATATAGCTTAAATCACATTTATGACTGTATTCTTTAGTCTTGACTATTGGGTTGTTAGCTTATCTCCTATTTTTTTCCCTACATTGGAGCCTTGGTAATAATTAACTCAGGTGTTATTTACAGGTGCTATATACCAATCCTGAAGGAAAAGTCAATATTTCTTCACCTTATTTCGATAAGCAGTTCGTATGAGGTATTTAGTAGTGTTCAGTTGCATATAAGAAATTAATTTTCTTTCATATTTATCTTTTTTTTTAATGATTGTTAATGATTAGTGATAGCATGTTGAAACTGCAGGTCCTTTTCAATCAGAGCTCATTTGGCTAGCTTGATGAAATAAAAATAGAAGCCAGTGTAGATACAAGCATTCTAAGGGATGGTATTCAAACATAGATCTGCCCTCTTCCCCCACCTCTCTGTCAAGTAGTTGAGTTGTACTTACCGGAATACCAGTTAATCATCTTGAGTCATAAAAAGTTGTATTTTTTTTTATTATACAGTAAACTTCTATAGTGTAATCCTCTCATTCTTAGACACATTACATAATTGAACCATATTTGCCTGTCACTAATCTGATCCAATAGGGTTTAACTGCAGTGAACCTGGCAGAAGTGCCTCATGCTGGTAGAGAAAGATGGATTGGAGAAATGAGAAGTGGGTTAAAAAGGCTGAGTTATATCAGGACCTGTTTATTGAGAAAAATGCACTTGTTTTATTAGATCTTCCATGTCAGCCTCACATGCAGAACCAAGCCCTTTATGTATATAGTTAGGGCTGTGTTTTCATGTTAAATGGCAAGTAAAAGAATCTTTGCTGTTTGAATATTATATTTGATTTTCATCATCCACAAGTCCTGATTCAAGCACTTTCTATGGTCCAAATCTTGTACCAGGGCACAGATATGAAAAGCATTTGGCCCCAATTCTGAGGATGTTACTCTCTTTGTTGTTGGAATTATTTCCCAAGTTGTTATTGTGCCATAATTCCCACCAAATTTTGGTAAACAGGTTGTTTTGACATTCTTGATTATAATCATCATGACTCTTTCCCTTCTTACTAGAAGAGCTGAAAAGCAAAAACACTTAATACTGTACTCTGATTTTACTTAATTTCTCTGAATACTGTTTGGTAGTTAATTTTTCCAATATATGAATGGATATGTATATTTTCTCCGTGTAGGTGAAAATATATATACACATTTAAAAAAATATATACTAGGGATTGAATCCAAGGCCTCAAGCATACTAGGCAAGTGCTCTACCATTGAGCTAGTTCTCCAATATCTTCTTGTTACATTTTGTAAGGCTTTTGAAGATAGAGTTCGAACTTTACAGTACTGGGAACATTTGTACTTTTATAATTATTTGTGATGGATGTAGCCTGATAAATCATATAGAGTTCTGATGACATGGAAATTCAAAATTATTTTTTGCAGTTAATTAGTAGAAGGTCTTTTAATCCAGAAGTATGAATTTCCTTACTCATTTCCCCACTTTTCTCCTTGACCTCTCTTGCTCTCACCCCTCATCCCAAGTTACATACTGGACAAGCAAAGGGACAAAGGAGGTTTATCAAATGAAACTGAAATTCAAAAACTTATAACCTTACTAATATATAATCATAGGACAATTATTTCCTGTGTCTCTCTGGGAAGGATGACGTTGGAGCAGAGTAACAGAGCTGGAAGGTGCAGAGGATCCTGTTCCTTCTGAGTTACTTTTTTGTTAGGAAGAGCCTTTCTCAGGACATCTGCCATACCCATGTGCAAACTCTTACACAGAATTGATTCCACTTGTGATAATTTATTACTTTCTCCACTTACACAGAACATCACAAGTTGATGATTTCTCTTGAATACCAACTTGGGCTGTTTTCTGTTTAAAGAACTGTCTTTTACAACTTATAGAGGAGAATTCAGATGACTTTTCACGCTGAGATTGTTCTTTCTCCTATAGTATTTAATATTTGTGTTTCAGAGTAGTTTTGCATTTCTATAAAACCTTTTGGTAGTTTGCTAGATTTTTTTTTTCGATACAGTAATGGGGATTGAACAGGACCTGGTGCATTCTAGGCATGTGGTCTATCATTGAGCTACATTTCTGGCTCTCTTTTCTTTTTCTTTAATTTTGAAATAAGGACTTGCTAATTTGCCTAAGCTGGCCATGAACTTGTGATCCTCCTGCTTCAGTCTCCTGAGTGACTGAAATTACAGGCATGAGCCACCATACAAATCACACATCTGATTTCTAGAATTCTTCATTATTGAACTCAATTTAATGCTCTCAAGTAAGTACTAACAAATTTGTTGTTTAACATTTAAGAAATATTTCTGTCAACATCTCATTGATGTTGCTTTAGGAAGACACTAATGGGAACTATTGCAGAGGGATTTACTAACTCTTAATTTCAATGTGAAAATAAGGATCTAATCAATAAAAGTGGAATGGAGATAGGAAAAAAACCTGTTTCTTTTATTATGAAAAAATGTAAACCATTTTATATTGCAGATTGGACTATTATAAAAATGCAAGTTTTAATTTATCAAATGAAACTGAAATTCAAAATTTATAACCTTACTAATATATAATAATAGGACAATTATTTTCTACTTCAATAGTAAAAGGTATTTTGAGCTTGAATAATTTGCCCTCTTCCCCACCGTCCAGTACTGAGTATTGCATTTCTTCTTTTGCTTTTGAATTTGGAATGCTAAAATAGAGGTATTTCTACAATTAGCTAGGTTTTGCTCACCCTGACCTCAGGTATGAGACCTTGGAAAGATACTTTGTTATAAAATTGGAAAAAATGTTATGAGTATCAGAACACTTGGAACAGGAATGTAATGGAGAGTGCAAAAACTGAGCAATTAGACACAGTCAGGTTCATGTCTCAGGTCTTCTATGTCAGCTGGGTGACCTTCCGTGAGTTACTTCATTACCTCTGCACCCCAGGTGCCTCATCAGTACCTCATGGCTAAGGTGCTATCTCTTGGGGTTATTCTGTCACAGTGCCAGGTATACAGAAGATCAATAGGTGCTAATAATCTCATTTGTTTTAAATCTCTTCTGATTCATAAGTTGTTTTCTTAATTTCCTTGACTTGGCTTTGGTGAAGGTGTTGCTTAAACTTGCTGGTGCTCTCTATTGGAATCAAATTATTAGGAAGGAGCCTGATAACTTTCCCTTTTCCTTTTAAAGATTTGGTTTATACAGTAGCATTTGACATTTATTCTTGTTACCTTTTGGTTTTGTTACCTTTTGGTTTTCTTTAGAGCTGTGAATTTAGTGACCTGCTCATATTTTTTTAGATTGGAGCTGTATCTTTTTAAATCCAAGCAGATACTTTCACCTTTGCTAAAGTCTGTATATTATGTTACCAGTTTTCTATCCGCACATTTTAAAAGTACTTAGACTTGAGTCATCACTTCTTGAAGTAATAATGCTCTTGTGGATTTTAAAGAACTGAGGGCCCCTATTCTAATAATTAAGCTTTAACAGTCCAAAATGTTCAAGAATATAAATTGTAAAATCTTACTATTTATATGTTTAAATACTAAAGAGATTCTGAACTTTTATTGAGGCAAAGTGAAATTATGTTTTTGGAAAGCACCTTGTTAATATAACACATTAAGAACATTTTCATTCAGTAAGCATGTCAGTGATTTGTGCAGAGCAGGTCATGATAACTCTGTTTGACACAGAAGGAAATTGGGGACCAGAACTATTTGAATAAATGTTTTGTCTTAAGTTAAGGACTGGTACTAAAGACTTCTACTCATTCTCTACTCCCAACACAGTACTCTTACTTGACGAGCTTTAATGTCAGTAAAATGTAATAAATTAGTATTGCCAGTTTTTTTTTTTCCTAAATATTGGTGTTGAAGTGGGATCCAAGTTATGCAATGGTTTGGAATATAAAAATTCAGATGACATAGCTTAGAATTATGGTTCATTATTGTTCCATTTTCTAACCACAGAACATTAATACAGAATGTTAAATGTTGGAAGTCATTTAGATTAGTAGCACAAATGGAAATTTGACAGTTACATATTATTACATTTTATTTCATTGCTATAGGAATTTAGCTTTCAGACTATTCTGAAAGAACCATCATTTGGATCTTCTGATTTCATCCCATTTCATAAATTAGCTGTCCAGTCATGTTGAATAGGGACTGATATTTGAAATAATTTCTTCTATAAGAATACGAGTCCTATTTCCTTATTAAGCTACACAGAGGCAGGTAATTATTGGGGTGTATAGGGATAATTCCCTGGAAATTCAGCTAAAAGGTGAGGCCTGATGTCAGTTGGAACTGGGAAGAGATGAATGCCCCATGAAACCAGTTACACCTGAGACCCTGGGTCGCATTTCTAGCCCTGAAAGTCATCAGCTCTCTATTACCAGGTGTTGTCTAAGAAAGGTAGAGTGTTGGGACTTTAACAGTAGACCCTTTTCTGGAAGTTGGCAGTCCTTTTGCCTAACCAAAGTGAGTTATATGTGTACATTTGTTGATCTTCTGTTCAAAAACTTTTATTAGCCAATGGAAAGCCTAACGTAATCATTTTCAAGTGAAGGATACAGGAAGCTGATGTTTAATAAAGGTTGGGAGGTACTAGGTGAGGTGCCAACTTGCGTAACCCCACACACACAGTGACGATTTTCAGTTGGTCTTGGCACGATTCAAGTGGAAAATTATTTCCTTTAAGCCAAGTGGACTTTGAAGAGATGTGATACCTGTCCAAAGGTTTTGAACAAGGAGCTATTCATGGTCATATAGCCCTTTCTGGAAAATATTTTATTTTAACTTTAAACTCTGCCCACCTACCTGGCCTACCTCATTTCCCTCAAATTGCTTGTGCTATTTCTTGGGTAATTTCTCTAGGGAACTATATGTAATTTTACAAACAAAAAGCATGCAAAGTCTTCAAGTCATTTCTTTAGCCCAACTGTATAGTCCTTGACATTGTTCTTAATGGGTACTGGGTATGCATGGTGGTTTAGTTTTTGTTATTTACTTTTACAACTTATAGAGGAGAATTCAGATGACTTTTCACGCTGAGATTGTTCTTTCTCCTATAGTATTTAAACATATAAATAGTAAGATTTTACAATTTATATTCTTGAACATTTTGGACTGTTAAAGCTTAATTATTAGAATAGGGGCCCTCNTTTTTTTTTTTTTTTTTTTTTTTTTTTTTTTATTTAATTTTTGGTACTGGGGATTGAATTCAGGGGCTCTTTATTACCGAGTAACATCCTTAACTTTTAAATTTTTTTATTTGAACTTACGATCTTTGTGCCTCAGCCTCCTGAGTCATTGAGATTACAGGTGTACACCACCATGCCCAGCTTGAACAGTTCTTTCTATACTGGCTCAATACTGCTCTTGAACTTGGTTTTGTTGTTTTGACTCTCATTTTTTACAGATTTTCATGGGGAAAGAGATCTACTTTTCAGTGGACTTCTGAAAATTATCTATTTATGATGTAATAGCCAAAATTTTGACCTTAATTAGACCTTAATTTTGTTTACTTCTCTATTAGTAGTATTGAGACTAGCTCTTTATATTTATTTGCTCAATAAATAGTTTTAGGGATTTTGACTAAGGCTGAGAAATACATTTTTGAGTCATCAGAAGTCTGTTGGCTTGAGACTGTAGGCAACTGGCACATGGTCCTGACCTGCTTTTTAAGGAGATGCAGTCTATGGCTATAGTGCCCTTAAAGAGTTGTGTCCAGAGACCTACATTTAATAGAAAGGTCTGGGTGAATATATTTAGGAGGTAACAGTAAAGCTAAAATTCTGAATAAGTAGAACAGATAAATTAGCAGTTAATTGGTATAATGAACATTCAGAAGTTTCAAATGGGTAGGAATGATTAGTTGGAAAGCAGATTTCAGAACAAGAACCAGAAAAAAATAATGTAAATTTTGACATGAAGTATTGGATCTGTCAGAATGCACATTGCTGGGTTTTTTTTTGTTGTTTGTTTGTTGTTGTTGTTGTTCCAGGGATTGAACCCAGAGGCACTTAACCACTGTGCCACATCACCAGCCCTTTTTATGTTTTATATTTTGAGACAGGGTTTTGCTAAGTTGCTTAGTGCTTCACTGAGTTGCTGAGGCTGGCTTTGAACTTGAGATCCTCCTGAGGTCCTGGGATTATAGGCATGCACCACTGTGCTTGGCTGCACATTGCTGTTTACTGGCCATGTGATGTTTGAAAAAAAAATTGAGATAAAATTAAGTACCATGAAATGAAATGCACCTAGTGTAAGTGTATAATTATGAGTTTAGATAAATATTCCTGTATGTAACCACACATCAGTTAAGATTTAGAACATGTCTATCATCCCAGAAAGTTCTCTCAGGCGAATGAACAAGATGTTGAGCTTTGGTCATCAGCACGGTGAGGACGATAATAAAGGTTGTCAGACAAGGTTGTCAACATTACAACCACAGCAACTAACAACTGGGAATGTATGTTAGAAAGTTTACAAAAATTTCATTTAACTCTAAAACAATCCTGTAAGAGGGGTTGTTGTTGTTATGTTGGTTTTTGTAGATGAGGAAAATGAGGTCAAGATTAATTTTTGGCTTGCCAATGTAATTCAGTTACTGAGTCAGTTTGAGAGCTCCTTGAGAAACGTGTACCCTCCATGTCCAGGTGGCTTTGGGGTCTGTTGCTGTGTATTTTTTTAAAAATATTTTTTAGTTGTTGATTTACCTTTATTTAATTAATTAATTTATTTGTATGTGGTGCTGAGGATTGAACCCAGTGACTCACACATGCTAGGCAAATGCTCTACCACTGAGCCACAACCCTAGCCCCTGTTGCTGTGCATTTAAGAGCTACACATGTTAGGTGATTTTGTGATTGTGGAGAGGAGGATGAAAAAGATTCCCCATTTGAGCTTGGCACAGTGGTACCTGCCTGCAGTCTTACCTACTGAGGAGGAAGGAGGATTGCTTGAGCCAAGGAATTTAGGGCCAATCTGGGTAACATAGTGAGACTCCTTTAAAAAAAATAATAAAAAGATAAAGAACTGGGCTTAATATCCATTGCTGCTATTCATTAACTGTTTTCTTGGGCAAGGTGCTATTCTCCTGGAAACATCAGGTGAACATCTCTGAAAGGGAGGAGGAATGGGAAAGGTGACTGTCTTGTGACCTGTCTGTCCAAAGGCCTGTCAGTGGACTCTGAAGAGCTGAGCCCTGATGTTATCTTTGTCCATGGAAGAGGTGGCTGCTTACTCCCCACCCTGACCTCACACAGTGCTGATGGTGCACAAGTAAGCAGGCATGACAGTGTGTCAGAGAGAGGAGGTCCCCACTTGCCGTGCTGAGCACTGTGCTGACCAGCTCTTTCTCTGGCTAGTCCTCCTGATGTTCAGAAGCTGCAGATCGTTTCTCAGCTGTTAGGTCATCCTCGCTTCACAAAACCTGTCAACTGTGTTGGGAAAGAGCCTTTTTAAAAAAGTTCTATTTTAATTTTCTTCCCAAAGAATATATCCTTGATACAGAACAGTATGTGTTGGTTTGAGGTGGGTGACTTTTTAAGTCATCCAAAGAACTATGGAGAAGTCCTCTGGGCTGAACGTAACATGAGCTGCTCCTGAAATGTGTTTAGATGCTGGGTATTAAACATACTACCCTCACTTTTCTTAGTATTAAACCTAGATCCTTAACTCCTTAACAGTGCTCAGGGAGGGTCCATTTCTTCCAGCCCCAGTCACTATAGCAGCCACAGAAGCACTTACACAGTATGACTTTCACAGTACAACTCAGAAGTAGAATTTTATTTGTTTCTAACCCAACTTGCTCACAGGTCTCCGTTTCATCTCTCTTATAGAGAACACACAGCAACCACCAGATAACTTTTGGTTAAAACCATCACTCCCAGGTATTTAAATTTGGTCAATTTAAACTTCCTGTCTTGGGCTGTTCTCTCTTTGAAGGTGTCTTCTCCTTCCCCAGTACAGCCCTTCTGAGTTGATACCTGGATTCTGAGGAACCTGATAACATGGCGGCACTGGATAAGAGTGGTCTGGTCCAGGTGCTGCCCTTTAGGCCTCTGGTCTCTGAGGCAGCTGATCATGGCTGATCCTTGATGCCTCTGTCCCTGTGCATCCTGTGGGGTTGGTGTGTGCTGGTGAATGTGGTCCCTGTTGTGGCTTCTGCTGGCAAGGTCAGCTACACTGCCCTTTCTTTAAGTGTCCCAGGCCTTTCCTAATCCATCGACTCTGTCAGTACCAGCCTCTGTGTCTTTCTCTGTGGGTCTCCTGCTTTGATCTTCCTGGAGGTTTGCAAACTGTCCTCCATATCCCATTGCTGACATTTTGTTGCTTAGCTCAGAGCTTCCAAATGCAGATTGTAAATCGGACGTTTGGTGACAAAATGTTAACTAGGATGCAGTGAGATGGAGAAAATATAAGGTGATTATGTTTTCAAAAGTCAAAATTCATATAACCCAACTAAAGGAATGTTTTTATTCTGCAATTATGTACTCCATTTTTAAAAAATTAGAGCTTTATGTTTATACAGAGTAGTTGGGTTCACCCCTACAAACTTGTACATGCATGGAAATCTGCTTCAGTTTATGATTCCCCCCTCTTTTCCATCCCCTTTTCCCTCCCCTGCTCCCTCCTCTCTCCCATTCTCCTTCTTCTACTGTACTTGACTTCCTTTCACTCATCTATTAATTTATATTTGATTGAGTCTTTATATTATCCTGTCTTTCCCTCCCCCTTTCCTTTATTTTATTTTAGCTTCCGCATATGAGAGAAAGCACTCAACTTTTTATTTTCTGTGTTTGACTTATTCACTTAGCATGATAGTCTTTACTTACCTCCATTTATCAGCAAATGCCATAATTTCATTCTTTTTTATGACTGAGTAGGACTCCGTGGTATATATACCACAATGTCTTAATCCAGTCATCTATTGATGGGAATCTGGGTTGATTCTATAATTTAGCTATTATGAATTGTGCTGCTGTAAGTATTGAGGTCTCAGTATGGCTTTAGTAATGCCAGTTTTAGGTCTTTTAAGAAAGTTTTTTGAAAAATTTTTATTTGTTGGTACCAGAGATCGAACCCAGAGGTGCTTAACCACTGAACACCCCAGCCCTTTTAAATATCTTATTTAGAGACAGGGTCTTGCTGAGTTGCTTAGGGCCTTGTTGAGTTGCTGAGGCTGACTTTGAACTCGCAATCCTCTTGCCTCAGCCTCCCAAGCCACTGGGATTACAGGTGTGTGCCACTGTGCCTAGCTCAATTTTATATCTTTTGGGAAAAATACCAAGGAGTTGGATAGCTGGGTCATATGGTGGTTCCATCCCTAGTTTTTTGAGGAATCTCCATACTGCTTTCCGGAGTGGTTTACATACTCCATTTTTGTGTTAAAATAGCCTTTATAATTTGTTGACAGTAGTTGTCTGATATACTCATGGTGGCAAAATTAAAAGCTGGTATCCCCTTGTTGTCTCTCCAGAGTTCCGAAGGGAAAGTTTTACTAGTCCACAAAATCTGAAAGGCTGAGAAACACTCACCTGCCTGCTCCTTATCTTCAGCTCAAGCTTCCCTGTCTTCAAGGAGCTGCACTTAACCATTCCCTCCATATCCATGGCCTAAGGTCCCCATAGGTCCCCTTAGATTTTGGTCACCTCTACTTGGGCAGTTTTTGTAAGTGTTTGCTTGTAGTTTCTTGTCTTAACTGTAGGCCCATTGAAGGCGCCTTGAAGGCAGGGTCTGCCTTGTTCACCACTTTGTGCCCAACACCTAGCAAAGCAGTGGAGGGTTAAGTAATATTTGTCAAGTGATTGAAAGCCCTTGGTGGAGAAAGATTCCTCTGAAACAGGGTTAAGCAGGGAAACTGGCAGTGCTTCTGGGGGAACCAACCCCCATTGTGAACCCCTGTAGTTTCTCTGGGACTGTTCAAAGTGCTATTGTAAAACTCCTTTATGTGCCTAACTGGAGACTCTGAATATAATAAAAATTACATAAGAAATATTTCATTCTCAGAAGTCTGTAATATGAAGAGAATAGTGATAAGGAAATTGAAAAAGGTTTAAGTTGCTAACTGAAGCATATTTATATAAATGTAGAGAATAGCATTATCCTCAACTGTAATCCACATTGGATTTAGTTAAACCACACTGCTATCTTGCCTCTAACAGCTAAGTTAGGAAGTTAGTGTCCAAAAGGAGAGAAGTTATTTTATCTGATTAAAATACTTTACACAGGGTTGAAATCATTTGGAGAAAAGCATGAGTATAAGGACTGGAATTACTCATTTAAAAAAATTGGGGGGCTTAAAATTCTACAGATACTAATTGGATTAGTATGGTAGGACATTTCTCTCCCATCTTTAAGTGAAAATCCTTATCACCCGCAACTCTGTCTTTAAACTCTGAGCTGATGCCAGGCGTAGTGGCTCATATCTGGAATCCCAGTGGCTCAGGCGGCTGAGGCAGGAGAACTGGAAGTCAAAGCCAGCCTGAACAAATTAGTGAGGACCAAAGCAACTTGGTGAGATCCTATCTCAAAATTAAATATATATATTAAAAAAATGGCTGGGTATGTGGCTCAATGGTTAAGTGTCTCTGGGCCCAGTAACTGCTCCCCACCACACATACACATGCACACACAAAACAAACATCTCTGAGCTGATTTGTCAGGTCATCAGGACTCATAGATCTATGATATTGGGAGCAATGACCCTGGCCTTGGTCAGTTTGAAATTTGTGGGCCACAGCTGAGGATGAAGTCAATATATTATCGAACTGTTTCTGTTGAATTTATTGCCAAGGGTAGTTATTGATGTTTCCGTCTTCATTGACTTTCACATACCAATGATTTTTAAAGTCTGTCAGTTAAGACATCATACCATTAGGAGCCAGACTCAAGGGCCATTTCATGGAGATGAGAGCTTTGAATTGAACACATCATCCTTACAAATGTAAAACTGACAAAACCTGATTCATGAATTTCCAAATTCTTCTCATAGCACAACATGCATAGTAAGAATTTTTTTTTCTTTTATAAAATATATCATCTGCTCTTCCATGTCTATTGAGGACAAATTCTGAGATCTGGTAGGTGCCGCCTTCTTGCATTACCATCTAAGAAATGCAAAAAGTAGCCAATATTGGAGCAGTGAGATTTTATTTTGCTTGTGAGGATAAGGGAGGGAACTTCACTGGGTTTGTTGCTTCCTGAGGTCCATGTGGTATTACTTTGTTCTCCCAGACTGCTCTCACATTTAGCAGAAATTCCAGCTCCAAAGTGGATGCAAGGAAGGATACCTGACAAACAGAGGTATACTCACATTTAGAGCCAGAGACTCTCAGTAAACAGATGCTAACTACTAGAGCTGGGACCAGTGAGTGACTCTTCTTTCTTTATTTTTAAATATTTATTTTTTAGTTGTAGTTGGAGACAATACCTTTATTTTTATTTATTTTTATATGGTGCTGAGGATGGAACCCAGGGCCTCACACATGCTAGGCAAGCACTCGACCACTGAGCTACAACTCCAGCCCTGAATCTTTTTTATTTTATATAAAATTATTTAAAATTATTATAAAATTATAACCTGAGTCAGATACATAAAAGGTGTTATCTTCAGGGGTTTCATAAGGTCTTCATTTAATGTTATCAGCAAAAATCTGGAGAGCAGATATTTTTAACACCATGGGTTTGTGTGTTCAGAAAAAAATATTCTGATTCTTGACAAAGTTCAGCTTAGGGATAAAGAACAGAGATCAGTTTTGATATGTTAAGATATCTTTGGAGGGAGCTCGGCGTGGTGGTGCATTCCTGTAATCCCAGCAACTCAGGTGGCCGAGGAAGGAGGATTGCAAGTTCAAGGCCAGCCTCAGAAACTTAGTGAAACCCTCACAACTTAGCAAGACCCTGTCTTAGAGATAAAAAAGACTGGAGCTTAGTAGTAAAGTGCCCTTGGGTTCAATCTCTAATACCCCCTCCATCCCACACAAAGTCCTTGGAGGAAAGGTGCAAAATGAAATATGTAAATTTCTCCCCATAGTTTTAGATGCATTCTCCCATGAAATTCCAGTTGATATACTTAGGCCTAGTTTGAGGTTCTTATATTCATTTTAGTAGTGAGATGGAGAAGCCAAACAAATATTTATTTTGAACTTAGAGTTCTTTTTTTTTTTTTTTTTTTTTAAGAAAGAGTGGGGGGGAGAGAGAGAGAGAGAGAATTTTTCAATATCTATTTTTTAATTCTCGGCGGACACAACATCTTTGTTTGTATGTGGTGCTGAGGATCGAACCCGGGCCCCACGCATGCCAGGCGAGCGCGCTACCGCTTGAGCCACATCCCGAGCCAAACTTAGAGTTCTTTAAATTTATATTACTGCAGTTCTTTTTTTTATAGAGGTGTAGAAGATTAGATGTTTTAGCATCAGATATAGTTTGTTTCTGGAATGCCTGTTCCAATTAGAACTGATAGATGTTACATGTATAAATAGCACAGGGGATATTTAACTTACTACATCGTCTTGGTATGCTCTTTTTTTTTTTTAAAAATGAAGGATGACTAACATTTTCTTTTGGATATTTTTTTCAATATCTTTTTCCAATGCTGTTCCACAAATCTGAAATCTCAGTGTCGGTAGTGCCCAGGACACGTTCTCATCTGTGAGTTGTTTTCAGTTTCCTGGCACATGGTTCAAAACCTCCATAGAGGAGTAGTACCTCTCTTCCATCTCTGATTTGCTAACCTGATGAAATCCTGGATACCAGGCACCATATACATGTGAAACAGGAGCCCAGCTGAGGACAGTCAGGTTTGTTGAGGCTGTCCTCTCCTTTGTGGCTCTTTGGAGATTCTTGCTGTGTTAGCAGAGGAATGTTGCCAATATTATTAGGACTTCCCTGGCTTCTGAAGGGCTTCTCTCTAAAGATTGCCTCATGATTATCTAGGGCCAAGTTAGGAATCAGAGGGGCCGCTGTCCTAAAAATAGCTTTCAAAGAGGGCCTGAATGGCACAGATCCACCATGGCCTTCCTGCCGCCAGAAGATGATCACATAAGAAGGGAGGCGATGGGGCCAGGGTGTTGTCCAATGACAGGTGTGCAGAGGGAGAGAAGCCTGAATTTTCTTCCTGGCTTCTGCAGGGGGAGGTAGAAGTTTTACTGGTTGACTTTAGAACAAATTTTAGAAACAGTAACAGTAAATATTGAGGCCCTTCCTTTTATGAAGATAGGTTCACTGGTATATGTTTCTAGGTGATTCTAACTTGGGAGAAACTCTTGTATTTAAAGTTAATCACAGTAAGTCTGAGGAATCTAAACAGTAGCATGTGTAGTTTTAGCATCAGTTGTATTTGTTTCTGCCTGGGAACACAAGGTGAAGCATTGTTTGACAACTTGCAGACAATAGAATGTTTAAACAGAGGCCAATACATTTGAGATTGAAATTTAGGGGAGGATTATTTAACATTCTTCCTTATATCTCTTTAGATACAGTATTGTACAGATTTTCAGTGGAAGCTATATGGACTAGATGACTTTGAATCATGAAAGTGAAACATGGTCAGAAGACCTAGAGCAGCACCCTTCTCCCTTAGCCTTCAGAGTCATCTTGGAGATCTGATGAGATGGGGGAGGAGTATTCTGTTTGAACGCATATTGATTTAGGAATGGATGGTCATTGACTTCAGAGATTCTGCCACAGCATTTCAGCATTGACTGTTGAGTGTATGCAGTGTGATCTGATTTGCAGGCCATCGAATTTGGGGTGTGTGTGTGGGGGGATGGCAGTAGACTGCTGTGCCTTTGAAAATGCTTCTTGTCACCTTTAACACTAAATCTGTTGCTACTTATTGTGTTAACCAGTTTTCCATCGCTGTAAGGAAATACTTGAGGCAATTAACTTAGATTGATTTTGGCTCATGGTTCTGGAAGTTCCAGTCTAAGATCAGGTGGCCCCATTGACTTTGGGTCTCTGACAAGGATGACACATGGCAGGAGCTTGTGGCAGAGTAGCGTTCTTATATCATGAGTCAGAGAGCAAAGAGAAAGGGAGAGCAAGTAGGGGTCCCACATGAGGAACATGCCCTTAATGATCTAAGGACCTCCCATAGACTGCATCTCCTAAAGGTCCATAGCACCTCCCATTAGTGCCCCCCTGGGGATTAAACCTTTAACACATGAGCATGCATCCAAACCTTCACATCATTCTAGAGCAGTGGGTCCTTCTTTGGTTAGTGTGATGGAAGGCCATTACCAGGGTGGAGAGGCTAGGGATGTAACTATATTGCCTAGTGTGTATGAAGCACTGGGTTCCATCTTCAGCACCATGAAGAAGAAGGCTTAGAGTGGGGAGGGGCATGAACTGAATTATAATTCAAAAGGATTATTTTTTTGCTGAGTGAAGAGTATATTGTAAGGAGACAAGGGGATAATGGTTTAGTAGTCCAGGAGAAAGAGAATGTGGCTTAGCCCAGGGGATAGCAGTGAAGGCGAGGAATAGTTGCATTGAGGATGCATTTTGTTTATTTAGTTTTTTAAATGTGGTGCTGGGGATCAAACCCAGTGTCTCACACATGCTAGGCAAACACTCTGCCACTGAGCCACCGCCTCGGCCCTGAGGATGCATTTTGAATGTGGCACCTAATGGAGTTATGCTTGGGGTGAAAAGGAAAGGGGCAACTTAAGGCCAACTCCCAGGCTTTTGGCCTGAGCAACCTGGGTGCACGGTGGTTGGTGCCTTTTTTGCTGAGGAGGAGGAGCACTGTGAAGAGAGGGAAGTTGTCAGAGGTCTAGAAGCCAGGAGGTCTTTCTTAGACTTGATGTTTGAGATGTTGTTAAATATGTGAATGGAGGTGTTAAATGACAGTTGGGTACTAAAATCTGGAGCTTTGGGTAAAGATCAAGGATAGAAAGATTCAAGTGGGAGTTGTTATCAAACAAAGGGTGTTTAAAACAAGAGGGGAGTGTAGAAGGGAAGTGTGGGGAGGGGCTGAGACCTGCCTTACTCCCCACACTTAAAGGTTGGTTAGAGAAGAAAGAGGCATTTGCCAAGGGAGCACCCCTGAAGCCAAGTGGAGGAGGTGTGCTTGAACTTGATCCCAGAGTGTGAAGAGTTTTGCTTACCAAACTGGGAACATTCTGGTTAACTTTTGGCAGGAGCGTGTGTGCGCGCTTGAGCGCTTTGTGTCATTATTTAGAAGCTTTGATTAACTTCAGGAAAGCATAGTAAATAAGTCACAATAAATTCAGCCAAAAGTCAAATCGAGTACAACACATCTTTTAAAAAACACCCAGAACATGGAATTTAGTTAACCTTAGGCCACCTCATTTTAGGGAAATATATACATTTTGTTTGAAATATTAACAAGGGATGGAGGAACTATAGCACTCTTTGAAGTAAAATCCCAAAACTTCTCTATCTCCTGGTCACTGCCTATATGTAGTGCCTTTTTTTTGGGGGGTGGGGTGGGGTGATGATGGTTCTGGGGATTAAACTCAGGGGCACTCAACCACTAAGTCACATCCCCAGCCCTATTTTGAATTTTATTTAGGGACAGACTCATCACTAAGTTGCTTAGCACTTTGCTTTCGCTGAAGCTAGCTTTGAACTTGCAATCCTCCTGCCTCAGCCTCTTGAGCCACTGGGATTATAGGTGTGCTCCACCACATCTGGCCTGTAGTGCTATTTTAAGATCTTTATTCATGAGGACTCTTCCTAGGTGGCTTCATTTCACATCCTACCAAAATATTAAAATATAATCATACTTCATATATTCAGTTGACTTGCTATTGACTATTAATATAATGATGCATTTAAAATCCTTTTCCTGCTGCTTATGCCTCAGGTCTGAGCTAAGAGTGTGACTCGGAGAGGCTTTCACTGATCCTCCGTCCTGTAAGAGTCATCAATGTTCCTGCTTTTCTGCATTGACTACAATTTATTTGTGTAGTTGCACTTATTTTTTGTCTATTTTATTCACTCTGTATAACTCCTGGTGGAGTGTTTGACATTTGATGGATAGCTTGTTAAATGTGATAAATAAGTGTCACCCAGTATTAGAAAACAGATGTGTTAGAGGTGCCTAAGTAGCTTTGATTTGGTTTCCAAGTTCAGTATCTTCTTTAAACCTGGTTTATTTAGATATATTTTATATATTAAAATTTGCCCAGACAGTGCAGTTAATGGAATTTAGGTAGTTGTGTAACATTTAGGTAGTTGTGTAACCACCAACCACAAAGAAATTTCCACCATGCCAAGAAGCTTTCTTGTGTTTCTGAGTTCTCTTACCCCATTCCCAAGCAAACACTGATCTTGTTCTCTTACTTTTGCCTTTCAAGATTTTATATAAACAGAGTTAAACGTATGTAGCTTTGTTTTGTTTTGTTTTGTTTGGCATCTTTCAGGGTATTTGAGATACGTCTGTTATGTGGATTGGTTTACCTTTTTATTGATGTACCACAATTAAAAAAAAAATCACCCATCAGTGTTGAATATATGGTCTTTTCTAGTTTTTGGAATTAGGTTTCTCTTCCTAGTTAATAACAGAAGAAATTAAAACCCCATCAATAACCAATAGCCCCATGCCCCCATCCGCATCTGACATTTCTGGTACCCTTGTTCTTTTTTGGTATATTTTACATGGCTATAATAAAAATATATTTTTTCTAGTTGTTTCATAAACTGCATAGATTTTATTTTTTGTTTTGTTTTTTGGTACCAGGGATTGAACCCAGGATTGCTTAACCACTGAGCTACATCCCAGCCCCCAGCCCCCCCCCCTTTTTTTTTTAATGTTTTGGGACAGGGTCTCACTAAGTTGCTGAAGCTGGCTTTGAACTTGCCATCCTCCTGCCTCAGCCTCCCAAGCTGCTGGGTTTACAGGCATGTACCGGGCCTGGTATAGATTTTTAAATAATTTTATTTCATTGACTTATTGTACTGTAATTTACTAGTTAGTTTCTTGTTGACATTTAAGTTGTTTCTAGAAAAATCTTTACAATTGTAGAAAATATGCTAAAAATACTCTACAGTTTCTCCCATGTTAAATTCTCAGTAACAGTTTAAGATTCTTAGCTGAAGGTAACAGAAATCAGTTCAGAGAACTGGCAAGACAGGGGAAGGTGTGAATAGGGTGTGGAGTCTTCCTCCAGGCTGAGTCTGGAAGGTTGCCAGGGGTCACGTGAGTTAGGCAACTGGCCCTCCTTGTTCTCCATTTCTGCCTCTCTTGGGGTGTTGGTTTCATTCTTCTCTCTGTGGAGACTTGCTTTCTCTCCTTCCAGGAGCATGAAGAAAGGAAGCTGATGCATGAGGGCTGGGTTTTTATGTTCTTCAGTTCCAGGACACAGTGTGCCTGGACTGCTGTTTCAAATCTTAATGCCGGAGGTTGGCGGGGCGGGCGGGTAGGTGGGGTGATCTGATTCCACCTGAGGTAGGTATCTACATTAGGGCTCATTTACTAACTCGGAGCGGAACCCTCCTTAGCAAGTAGAAGGGTCTGTTCTCAGAGAGAGGGGTGAACTGATCCCACACTCAAGTTTTCCACATAAAGTAAGGTGGTATAAAAATCCATTTTTCCCCCCTCTGGCTATTGAAGTAGCTTTCCAAAAGGGTTGTCTTTTTTTAATGTTTTTTTTGAGACAGGGTCTCCCTGTGTTGCCCAGGCTGGTCTCTTGTCTCCTGGGCTGAAGTGATCCTCCTGCCTCAGCCTCCAGCATAGGCATGTGCCACTGTACCCTTAACTGTCTTAACAGAGGAGAGAGTCGAGGGAGTATCACACACATCTACTTCTTTGTATTTAAATAGTGAAAATAACTGTTTACCACTTCTTAATTTTGCTCCATCGCTTAATGAGTGACATTTAATGTCTAGCTAATGAAATCTAATTCAGTGTTTATCAAATGCTTACTTTAGTAAGTGTTGTGTTTAAGACTTTCATAACTGCAGACAAGGCAGTGGGACCGCTTTGACCCTCAGAAACATACATTCTAATTGGGGTTTATATAACCCTGGGTAAGGAGTTCCTTCTGTTAAGTGGGCCTTGAGTGGGAATGTTCCATGCGGAGGTGATCCCACATCATCCTTTGTCTGGAAATAATAGCAACGCTGGTGTTGGAATTTGGAGGCCCAGTTGCAACCTGAGCCCCTTAGTTTTACTCTGAAATGCATGCTGAGACCCTGTTCCTAAATCGTGTGTCTTGTGGTCACTTTGATTTTTATGCCCTAGTGGTACTCTCTTACATTGGTCAGGCTGTTTTACCTGGAATCTACATCTGAGTTCTTCTGGGACTTGCTCAGTTATCTGTTGCCCGTGGGTGTTTAGGAAGTTCTAAATTCTAAATAGCCATGTCTAAAAACATCATTGTCAACAGATATGCCCTACTCACTATGATAATTTTTAGTACTGCATATGCCAGTAAAGATTTTAAAAGCTTGCAAACTTAAGGAATTTGTTCATATGTACAAACTGGTTCCTCCTATGTGACTCTGAAGGTTCTAGCTGTCAGCAGTGTAGTGCCACAATGGTCGGTAAAGAGGATGAGTGTTACAGTGCACAGTTAATGTTTGTGGTCCGAAATATTTATGAGGCAGCCTGAAGTTCTAAGACAGGTGGTGTAGTAATTTTTACTTATTCTGTAGACTGAGAAAATTGAGGGATAACATCAAGCCATTAGCTCTGACAATTTGTGGAGTTGCTTTACTAAAAAGTTGTGGTAAAATGTAAATTAAAAGAAAGTTTACTTTTCTGTGTGTGTGGTACCCAGGGCTTCATGCATGCTAGGCAAGCACTCTACCACTGAGCTACATCCCCAGCTCCTCTTTTAAACTATTTTAAAGAGTACAATCCAGTGGCATTGAGTATGTTTGCAATGTTGCATAACCATCACTGCTTGTTCCAGAACTTTCTCCATCATCCTAAACAAAAACTCTGTACCTATTAAAAAAATAACTCCTCACCCTTCACTTTCCTCTTCCTGGAAACCTTTTTAAATCTTTCTGTCCTTATGAATTTGAATACTGTAAGAATTATTATACAGATAGAATCATAAAATATTTGTTCTTTTCTGACTGATTTATTTCACTTAGCTAATGCTTTCAAGATTTATCCATGTGTAGCATGCGTTGGAATTTCATTTTTTTATGGCTGAATAAATACTTCACTTATGCATTACCCCACTTTGTTTATCTAGTCATCCATCGATGGATGCTTGTGTTGCTTCTACTTTTTGATTATCGTAAATGCTGATGTGAACGTGGGGTGCAGATATCTCCTGGAATCCCAGCTTTCTTTTCTTTTGGAGTGTGATGCTAGATCATGTAGTAATTTTGTGTTTAGTTTTCTTGGGGAACTGCAAAATTGTTTTCCACAGCTGCTGCTCCATTTTTACAATCCCATCAGCAAAGCGTGAGGGTTCCAGTTTCATCTCACTCACATTTTGATATTAGCTATCTTAGTGGGTATGAAATGGTATCTCATTGTGGCTTTGATTGCATTTCCCACAAGACTAATGATAAGTTTCTTTTCATGAGATTGATCCTGACACCTGGTGGTGTTTCCTCATTACCCTCCTTTACATTTTAGGAAGAACAACTTCTGAGATTGAGGTGGTAATAGCCAGGGTCAAGTAGGGAAAGTATCTTCTTTGTTTTTCCAACTTGAAATGCCTGTTTTCCCATTGAAGCAAATCCCTTATAGGTATTGGCTCCTTGGCCTTCATAGAGATGTTAAGGGCTGATGTTAAGTTTTTCTGAGCTAGCAGGAGCTGCATTATGGACTAAAGGGACATCAATTTGGGGCCAGCCTGGAAACCTCAGCACTGTTAAATGCATTTCTCTAGAAAATAAATTTCAAGTAAAGTAAATCTCCAAGTGAACTTTGCAAGATCACAGGCATGGAAGTTGGGGACTGCCTTTACCTGTAGCATAGTTGGAGGTCCTTTGATGAGTGATGGTGTTGAAGGAGGGAGAGTGAGGGCTGTGGGATAGGAAAGAACATGGGGATCCCCATGGTTGGCATCCCAGTCCTGCTTCCATGTCATGCTTTTGGCCAGGTCTTTACCTAGAAGATGCTAGCTGTTGTACCTGAGTGTGGAGATGTGTGTCAAAGCTTTGTTGTCATAGTAGGAGTGATTGAGAAGATGTCAGAGGATTCTTCCTGGGAAACCCTGTTGGGCTTTGGTGTTACATCAAAGTGGAGTATCTTGCCCTAAGTTTGCCATGTGTAGAAAGGCCACTGATACAGACATTGGGCTCTTGGACTTGCTTCAGGTAACCTCGGTGCACCTCCAAGCCATCTCTGTGGATGATGTGGCCAGCATGACGTATGACGACTAATATCTTCCCATTGCTAAATTTGGGTTTGGTGATGGATGACATTTAAATGATTTAAAAGTTTGGTTTGGGACTGGGACTATAGCTCAGTGGTAGAGTGGTTGACTATATGCCCAGGGTACTGGGTTCCATCCCTAGTGTGCATTCACATGTACACACACAAATTCCAAGACATTGTCTTTTTGGGGGGTTCTAATTTCTAAATTTTTATACCTTTATTTTGTTTATTTGTTTTATGTGGTGCTGAGGATTGAGCCCAGTGCCTCACATGTGTGAGGCAAGTGCTCTACCGATGAGCCACAACCCCAACCCCTGATTCCTAATTTTTATATTTCACTGTATACTCTTTTCCCTCTTGGATCCTCATTGGCATGTCAGGATTAAAGAGAAATAAGTGTTGCTCAGCCTAGTATAACTTTTAAAACCACCAAGGTGAAAGAGAGGGAAAGGTGTATGTGTTTTTGTGTATTGCACAAATTTAGGAAACTAGAAGGATAGTTTTGTTCATGGCAGATAGTTTTCTTATGAACTTACTTTTGCAGGCTTAATCTCCTTTTGATTCTCTAACAGGGATTAGCTTTGTTGTGTAATTCTTGAGTAGTTTCTATGCCAGTGCTTTCTCAAAGGCACCCGTGTCCACTTTATTTCTCTCTACTTTTCATCCTTTTGTGTGTTGGCGTGGTGAATCATAGGTGGTTATGCAGTTTTAGATTCTGGAAGAACTACACTGGTCTGAAACATTTTTACTTAATGCCTAGGTCTCTCTAGTATCGAGTGATAGTATGTTCAACCTTTTTTTTTTTTTTTTTTAAAACAGCCCACTATGTGTAGTTGTTGGCCTAGTTTCTCTTTGTAGAAAAATTTAATCTGCTTGGTGACCCAGTGCAGTACTGAATGTACTGGTTTCTTATCTTAATTGGCATCAAGGATTGTAGCCAAAAGTGCTTCCTTGGTATGACATCAGTACTGATGAAGCTGGCCTCTTCCACTGGCAATCAAGACCAAATTGTTTTGTTTTAGTAGACACGATATGACAGTCATAATTATGAATCCCTTTATTTAAATCCTCCATGGTATAATCAGCGGAGATATTGCAAACAATAGGAATTCAAGTTTGGATTATACAGTTAAAATATTTACTCTTGTTTTTACCTGTGGCTTTGAGACACAGGCTATTTAGTACATTATGTTGATGTGGGCCATCTTTAGGATTTTTTTTTGTTTTTATTTTTAAGGTTGTTTTGTTCTGCAAGCTTGTTTCTCATTTCTGGTTTTCTATATATAATGTATGTATATATAAAATTCTTCGTGCATGATTAGTCTATGGCCATTTCCCATTTCACCTAAGGGAGTTAAATTCATAGAGTTAAGGAGGATAAAAATTAGGGTTTTATCCTAAGTACACCATTTAATTTTGTTTTCTTTCATAATTTTCTGAGGCAAGATGATGGTGAGCCAGAGAAGAGGTGGGAGATAATTCTGATCCTGATTCTGTCTCTAAAGGATTGTGTGAATTTCATAGCAGTCAAGTGGCTGCTGCGTTGCTCAGGGCACCATCACCTTTAATGTCATTGTCACCCCTGGTGTTTCTGTTGCATAGATCTGTGTGAAGTGTGTATCCCAAAATATTCAATGGAGGCATCCTAGAAATCTGTACATACTCTCTCCAGATCTGTTTTCTCACATACGGAGTCTGTAGGTTGGATTAAATGAACTTCATTGGGCCCTGCTTCAGGAGGATAGTGAAGTTATCTTTGTTTTAAGAGTGCAGTAGTTTATTTCAGGAGAGGTTCCTTTGTTTAGTGTTTGTTTTCGTGTGTAGACTGCCGGCAAGACTTCTTGGCAAGCATTTCAGGTGTCTGGATCACACAATCTGTGGTTAGAATTTGAAAGACATTTATTTAAGGAACTGCAGTTAACTTATTTTGTGAATCAGCAGCTTCGAGACAAGTTGTAAAGAGCAGACATACTGGCCTATGGTTCTGAATAAATGATTTCCAGATCTTTTAATTTCAGTTCCTATGTATGAAACAGATGTTGATGAAAAAAGTGCAATCCATATGAAATGTATTATAGTTCATTGGAGCATAATATGCTTTTAATATTTTGATATTTAAGTAAAATTCCAAAAAAATAAAAATGTGTAAAGCAAATATGATATGAAGTATCCCTCTACTTACTTCCCCCACTTGAGATAGTGAACTGTCATTGTTAATGGTACATTACATATCTTTCTAGAACTTTCCTTTATACATATTATATTATTTATTAACTTGAATATTCGTGTATTCAGAACTTTATCCATTTAAAGGATATGAAACTCCTAAGAATTTGTTTGTATAGGAGATGAGAAGTAAAATTGAGATGGGCTGATAAAGATTACACTTTTAAGTCAAAGTTCCAGTTGTGGTATAGATACATATTTCACATCTTTCCATCAAAACTTTTAACTATCCGAGTCACTGGAATATTCTGATTTTTTTTAAATCCAGAAGCAATCACCCAGCACCAATATATGCTGATTTAATCTGACAAGCAAAAGTCCCTCCTGTTTTGAGAGACAGTTTGGATAGACCGGTAATTGCTTACTTTACAAAGCTTGTCATTTTTGTTTTGTTTTGAGTATTACTCTAAGTGATGTACAGTAAAACCAAGAAACATCTGGGTACAAGTTTTCCGCCTATTAAGTCTCAAAAAGTCTGTAATGTTTCATTGGCAAGGAATCCAAGGAACATTCTTGCGGTGGGGGTGGGGGGGTGTCCTTACACTTAGTTCTGTTTTTTTTTTTTTTTTTTTGCTGCAAGGCTGAGCTGGTCTTTGAATAACTGTGGGCTCCAGAGGGGAGTCATTATATGGTCTGGAGTTTGCATTTCTTTTGGTCTGATTGTAGTTTCTGCATTGCTGTATAAAAATGTCAGTCTCTGAAGTGCAACCAAAAGCAGTTTTTAGTTGTTGTTTTTGTTTCTTTGCTGTATAAAAATATTGGTCTCTTAGGTGCAACCAAAAGTGATTTTTAGTTTTCTATTGTTGTTTTGGGTTTTTTTTAAACAAATAAATAAGACATCTTTTGCTTTTTCAAGATGTTGATTTCAGTATTCTGAGGAACATAGGTAAGTTAGCTGAATATAGCTGATTTTTAGCATTTAAACTGGGGAAAGAACACTGAAGTTTAAAAAGTGATAAATAAGCTGCTTTCTGAGTCTTATATACTTTGCACTCTTTTACATTTTGCTTATGGAATTTATCATATTACCCCTACTTCAAGGATAAATTCTAGAATCTTTGAAAATGTAAATATTATGATGAACAAATCTGAATACTCTTGCCTACTTTTTGGAAAGAAAAGTAGTCAAGTATGGTGCTTGCTTTGGGCATAAATTTTCAAACACAAAAACAATTAAGTAACATAAAAATTTAACATATTGTTACAACTGACCATGATCATTTTATGGTTATACTGATATTGGCATGCAGTATAGTATGAGATTATTACTTACACACACTCACACTCTCTTTTGTTTACTATGTCATCTGATGTGGAGCAGCTAACACCTTGGTTATTTGGTCAACTTTGCTTTATGATTCAGGTTATTGTGTGTGTGTGTAAACAAAGTGAATGAAGCAGAGTGGAAGGGAGGGATGGAAGAAAACTAGAACAATTTTAGGCATTTTATGATTTAAAATGCCGTGGTCATGTTTAACTTGACAAGTTGGCTTTTACACTATCTTAGCTGCAGGAGAGGATTGAGGGAACACAACTTTGTTATTTATGCTGTATTTTATAGTATGTTTAAAGAATGTAGGATATCCTGAAGTATAGTTATTTGTAAAAGGCCAACGTTAAAACATTTTACTTAGCAAGATTACTGACTAAGCTCTCAGGAATGCAGTTTAAAGTCTTGGTGAATGTGTGGGGTCTTTCACATGCTGGGTTGGAAGTCTTAAGTTCTTGAGCCAGAAAATTTTGGAATAAAAGCATATTTTTGGAACAAACTGCGGGAATCAGAATTCTTTAACCTTGGTAAGCCAGTTAATTGGCCTTGTGTGGACTGTATATTTCCAGCTGGCTTTAGCAGGGACCTTTTTGTCAGTGATGGTGTCCTTGGGGCCTCACTCCTCCTCCTTCCCTCCACCCTACTCCAAAAAAGGCTCTTAATTGCACAATATAAATTACCTAAGACTGTACTGTAGTATTATCAGAGGTAGTCAGTTTTCCTGAGCCAGTGCTTATTTAAATTGTAGCCATAGGTTCAAAAGCTTTTATATATGAGGCTTAAACAATATGAGTGAATTGTTTAATCTCTATCAGTGTAAAAACAATTATTTTCCTTTCAAATCTGCTTTCTATTTTTCTGGTGTGTCTGATATCAGTTTTAGAGGTGTGTGCCACCACACACGCTATTATCTACTGATAGTCTCATAATGGGTCTGTTTTTAGAAATGAGGAACATCTGCTTTTTTAGGCACTTGGCAATATTTGATCTTATAAAATATTTTAATTAGTAAAATATAGGACCTTAAAGTTATTTTATTTATTTTTTATTTAATTTTTTTAGTTGTAGATTGACCCAATATTTTTGTTTTTACGTGGTGTTGAGGATTGAACCCAGGGCCTCACACGTGCTAGGCAAGTGTACTACCACTGAGCTACAATTCCAGCCCCTAAAGATATTTTAAATACAAACTTTGTTATGTGGTTTTGAGGGTGAGTGGGAATAGGGAATGGTATATTTTTGTTTTTTTTTTCTATGACATAAATAGTTTTTTGATAGCATAGTTTGTTCATCAATGTTTTCTCTTAAAGTTAAAAATTGTTTTAAAAAGCAATAAACTGCCTTTCCTTGGATAATTATATGAAATAATATCATACCATCTCTTTGTTTGAATACATTATTTGTTTTAACCCAGATCTCCTCTTCATTGTATGAGGGGCTCCTCTATTTGTTGTTTGGAATGGGCAGTAAACCTCTCAACCTAGTGCACCTAGAATTAATATCCTAAGCTCATATATTAGTTTAATTAAAGAGAAAGCATAAAATTCTGCTAGTTTGTACTAAAAGTTTAAATCCTTTTTGTATCTTCCTAGGATGTGATAGACTTTTAAATGCAGCTTTCTTATCCCATCTTCTGTGGGTTTCTGCTTTAAATATTAATATTGCGAAGTAGCCTCTTAATTTTAAATTGAGCAAACATTTATTGGGTACTGACTCTGCTGCTAGGTGTAGATAGCACAGAGATGAGCCTTTTAAGCTTGTCTGGCTTTTCTTCTCCTTTCCCTCTCCAACCCCCTGTGTTAGGTCAGATCCAGCCCAACAGTTTCCTGCTTACAGCATCTCCTCACTAGAACATTTTCCACACATCAGCCAGGTGTTAGTATCCATATTCACAGCTCTGCAGATTCGCATTATGCATAGAATTAGAATGCAAACTCTAGAACTGACCCAACTGCTGCCCCTTGGTCTATCCACCTGCCATTCGGAGCTTCTTCCTGTCTCCAAATGTCCCAGTCTCTTTCATACTGGGCCCTGTCTCTTGCCTCTGGCTGCATTGCCTGTCTCTCCATTTCTACTTGACAAAGTCCTACCAGTTTTCCCCAACTTCCCTAGGCAAGCATTGGTAGCCCCTCAGCTTGGTCTTTTCATTACTTCTGTGGTATGTGGATCTTTAGGAAGGCATTTGCTCATTTGTTGTGCCTCACTTAATAGGAATCCAGTCTGTAGCAGCTCCAGAACTCAACCACGCCCAGCACATGATAGATGTGAGATACATGTTTCAAATAGTTTCCCTAATTGAGTTCATTATGATAAAATATTACCAATATTGCCAGTCCACAGTTTGTGATTGGATACACATTTTAGTTCAAGATCCAGAAGCATAGTTGCCAGTAATTACACTTAAGAAGTGGACCCTTTAAGGGGCTTTATTCATTGAAAACTGAAAACCAAAGTAAAAATAGATGGATCATGTTCATGAAAAGAAGCTCATTTTTTTTTCTGTTGCATGTGGTTGGTTCAGAGTGATCTGTGGGTTTTCTGTGGGATCTACAAGTCTACTACTATGGTCATAACTTGCAGGTGCCTAAAGGGCCATCTCTCTCAAAGATCTGGCCCCCATCTCTGAATCTGGCAGGATACGTTCAGAATGGGCTTGAGTTTAAGGGATTCTGATTTCTAGAAAAGCTCTATTAAAATGGAAATAGCCATGGGGGTCTGAGTACAAATCTATTGTCTTATTAATGAAGAGCAGTGTCCTGTGGAATAGATGTGGAATAGAGGGTTGGGTCTCTGCCAAGTGTAGCAGAGACGAATATTTGTCCTTCACTTTCCTTTTTTTTTTTTTTCCTCCTATTTCTATGTTTATAGAATTGTTATCTGGAGATTCAGGTGGCTGTCAATGTTGCTGTCTGTTTCTCAGCCCTCAGGCAGGTATGGTCACATGAGTAAGCTGTGGCCACCGGGCTAAGTATATGTTTTTGGAGGGAGCTTCCATCCTTGTTGTTCTTCACCCTCCTTCTTTCCTGTCTAGTGAAACACAGATGATGCTATTTTGGGCCATGGATTGAGGTTATGCTTAGCAGAGGAATGAGGAAGGTGCAGCTTGGGTCCCTGATAGCTAGCTGGCTGCCCCCGTCCTGGACAACCTATGCAAACTTCTGCATGAGACAGAGATAATTAACTTTGTCTTCTGCCACTTATTTGAGGTTCTTGTCATTTGAGATTAACTGGACTTTGGATCCCAAATTCAAAGGCATGCTTTGGGACTGGGGATGTGGCTCAAGCGGTAGCGCGCTCGCCTGGCGTGCGTGCGGCCCGGGTTCGATCCTCAGCACCACATACAAACAAAGATGTTGTGTCCGCCAAGAACTAAAAAATAAATATTAAAAAAAAAAAGGCATGCTTTGACTTTGCACGAGCAGTGTGTAGACAGATGTAGGAACAGCCGAGAACATCGTGTATTCTCTGGTGTGGGTAAAGATTGTTGGGTTTCAGCCTAAAAGAGAATTAAAATATTGGGTCAATGTTAAGAGTCCATATATGATTTTTAAAGTTATTGTCTGAGAGTCAATGGCTTTATAGTGAACTTTGTTTGAATAATTTATTGGTTTTTAAAAATCATTTATGGGCCAGGTGGGGTATAGTTGAGTGCTAGAGCACTTGGCTAGTATGTTTGAGGCCCTGGGGTTGATCCCCAGCACCTCACAAAATAATCATGTCTGAGACATATTTTCACATTTTAATGCTGTAATTAGGGTATATTTTATAAGGCAGCCTTATAGCTTTGGCATATAATTAGAGCAGAATTTCACATTTGACCTCAGTCGTCCATAGGTTTCATCTGTGGTGGCTAGAGTTAGAAGAATGTTTCAGCATGAATATCGGCCTAAAATCAGCAGGTTACAGTATCCATTTTAGGATTGAGTCTAGAGCAGCAGCTGAAAGAGTCACTGATGCATTCAGAAAAAGGTCACTTGAAGTCCAGGTTTCCCAGTTTCTTCATGGAGCTCCATCTGTAATTCCATTCATCCTTTTTTGAGACTCAGATTAGAAGAGGCAAGCAGAACCATGAGCTGTGGAGATGGAGCTCAGTGGTAGAGCCCTTGCCTAGCAGGCACAAGGCCCTGGGTTCAATTCCCGGCATCACAACAACAAACAAACAAAAGGAACTAAGACGGGGGCCTTATTTTGTAACATGATTCTAAGTAGAAAGAGAAAATAGGCTAGAGATTAAAGTTTCCATGTCACCTTTTTCTATAATTCTTTAATTTTTATGATATGCACGGAGTTTAAGAAGATGAATACAGTCATCTCCCCTTGCTGGTGAGGGATACATTCCAGGACCCTCCAGTAGATACCTGAGGGCATGAATAGTACTCATACTTTGTGGTTTCCTCAGAATAAGAGGTCAACAACAGTAACTAATAATAAAACAGTTATAACAATGTACTGTTACAGAAGTTATTTAAAATTTATAAATTGTTTATTTCTGGAATTTTCCACTTAACATTTTTGGACTGAGGTTGGCTGTGGGTAACAAACTGTGGAAAGTGAAACTGTAGATAAGAGAGCAGGACTTCATGCCCAGAGGGTTCTATCCAAGGGCAGCTCACTCTTGTTCTTAGATCCAATTAATTTCTCTCCCTTCACTGTTTCACATTGTGTTCACCCCTATATTTTAAAGCAATATTTTTATATTTCTGTCTCTTAACATCTTTTTTAAGCATGATGTATTAACTTATTATTGATGAGGATTTTTGTTACCCCTCTAACTTCCCAAATCTTTGTTATAACCATAAGACATTTTTTTTTTTTGGTGAAATTTTATTGCTTCCACAAATATGATGTTAATGTCCTCAGCAAGCCACATGGTATATTATGATGTTTTCTCTTTTGTATAGCTGTTTGTTTTCCTTAAGATTAATAATTGTTCCCCTTCACCCTGAAGTGTACTTTGCTTTGTTTGACTGTCCTGGACAAGCATCTCACATCTCCCAAATCTCTGGTTTCTCTCTGTTCAAGTTTTTAACTTGCTAAAGCTTTCCAATATTTATTCTCTGTTTTCCCTGGAGACATCCTTATTGGACCTCATGGACATCCTGCTGCTCTTTGGGCTAGTGTAGGGCTCTGCATTTTCCCTCTCTTGAATTCCCTGTTTCTTGCTCTGCCACATTTTGATGGCGTTCATTCTCCACCATTTCTGTTTCCTGAGAAAGTGTGTAAGGGTGCTAAGTTTGAGGTTTACAAATTCAAAGGGTTTAAAGGCATGCCTAAAAATCCCTTTGTCTACCCTTACTTTTTTTTGAAGTATACTAGCCTCAAGCTCCTGGCTCAGGTAATCCTCCTGCCTCAGGCTCCTGAGTAGCTGGGACTACAGGCATGCATCACTGTGCCTGGCTGCACTCACCTCCAATTCATGGTCTGATAGGGTATAGAATTACGTTTTGGAAATAACTTATCACTCAGAAATTTGAAGACATTTCTTCATTGTCTTCTAACTTTTGGTATTAATGAGGTAGAGTATATCATTCTTTCATATATGACGCTTTGTATGTGTTTTTTCCCTGTTGGAATTGATTTTCTTTAGCACAGCATTGAAAAGAAACACAAAACCAGAGTACCTAGTTTGCAGCCTCCTTGTTAGTTCACTATGGCAAGTTATTAACTCTGGATGCTGCAGCTTCCTCATGTGTACAGTTGGGCTTATACTACTTTATACCTCTCAAGAGTTGTTTGTGGATTTTGTGAAAATTTATGGAAAGCACTTATAGCTTTTTGTGCCTCATCAATAGTCACATATTGGCTATTAATCTTATTTGTTCTAAAACATCACACTGACACACATTTGTATCCTTCATAGCAGTTTTTATGAGTTTCAAGTGAAAAGAATAAATTGTTGAAACTGAGTCTAAGTGGGAATCTGGTCTTTGACTTAAGTTTATACCCATTGAAATTCTAAGTTCAAAAATAATAAATCTTTTTTTTAAAGCTTTTTTTTTTTTTTTTTGGTGTAGATGGACACAACACAATGCCTTTATTTTTATATGGTGCTGAGAATCGAACCCGGGTCCCGCCTGCACTAGGCGAGCACTCTACCGCTGAGCCACAGTCCCAGCCCCCAAAATAATAAATCTTAATGATCCAGATTTTCGGCTGATTTTCCAAAACTCCATAGAAAATCATGATTTTTCTGAATCAGAATTTTCTGCTAAACTATGGATGACCTCTTTTCCAAAACTACGTGGGCCGTAGCAGACATCTGTATGATTCAGGTTTCTGCTGACAGGTAGGGGCAGAATGAGGAATGGATATGCACGTACTGGTGTCTGACCTGAGATCCCCAGGTAAGGGAACTTGGAAGCACAGGGTTTAGTGAAGTCTGGAGAGGCAGGAAGAGATAATGAAGGAATGGGATTTGCATGTGGCCTCTGGGATGGGTGGGAATGTTAAATTTTTCCATGTGTCAGTGTCTAATCAATGATGGTAATTACTTGTGTACTGGGTGTACTCACATGTGGTGCTTTGCAGATATTTAATTACCTATAGTTGCCAAGTTTCTGTTCTTGTCCTTAAAACTGCACTGATACTGATAAGATTTGTTTTTGCTAATGGAGTGTGCTTTCGGTTTTATGATCCTTAACAGCTATGCCAAACTTGAACTTGTCAAAAGAAATTCAGTAAACGGCACTCAATGTCAACTATGCTTAAAATGGAGCTCTAAAGTACAATTAATTAGATTTTTGTAAAAAACAAAAAATTACGAAGGTAAACTACTAACACAGAGATCATTTAATTATATATAGCTTTGTGGTAATTGATGGGAGGTTTTATGAAAATTAAGAGCCAATTTTTGGCAGCTTCTCATTTTTGTTGTCAGGTAATTTAGAAGCTGTATTTGTGAATGGATGTGTTGGATGTGTTCTTTGCCCTCCTCTATCATACTGGGTATTGACCCAGAGACACAGTAGCACTGAGCTACACCCCAAGACCTTTTGATTTTTTTAGGTCTTGCTGAGTTGCTTAGGGTCTAACTAAGTTTCCCAGGCTGACCTCTAATTTGGGATTCTCCTGCCTCAGCTCTTAAGTCACTGGAATTATGAATAGATTTTTTTTTGTGCGTGTGTATGTGTAGATGTTTTTATGGAGATAATTAATTGTACTCAGATTGAGTCTGTGCTATCCTTGCATTGAGATAACCTCTCTGAAAGAGTCAAGAAATCAAAATGAAAACAAAAGAAATAAAGATTTTAAGGATGGTAAAGTGCAGATGACAACTAGTCCTGGTGTAATGGAGAGCATCCATGAACATGGGAGGTCTTTCCATCTTCTCATGTCTCATTCAATTTCTTTCTTCAGTGTTCAGAAATTTTCATTGTAAAGGTCTTTTACCTCCTTGGTTAGGTTTAATCCTAGGTACTGTTTTAAAGTTATTTTGAATGGAATTGTTTTCCTGATTTCTTTCTCAGTGGATTTATTATTGGTACATAGAAAGATACTGGTTTTTGTATATTGATTTTTTTTTGTGTGTGTGTGTGTGTCCTACTTTGCTGAATTTGTTTATCAGATTTGCTTGTATCATATTTCTTAGCAGAAATGGATTCTTCCCTTACTACCTTAATTCTTTGCATAGCTGTTTCTTGTTCTCCCACTCCTGGTCAGAGGATAAGATTGTGTTTATACACTTTCCTAAGGTTGGATATTATCCAATGGCCTGTTTCATCTGGTGACATCTGCTTCTGTAGCAGAAGTGATGTGTGTCACTTCTAGGCAGGAGCTTTAAGAGGGAGTGCATTGTTTCCTGAGGAACTCCCAGTACCTAGTGACCTACTGATCATGGAACTTGACCGAGTGACACTGCAGTTAATCTGGACTCCTGATTGAGCAGGGATATGGGCAGAGCTCCCTGCCCACACCCCTGACATTTATGTGAAGTCACTGAAGTTTGGGTTATTATCACAGCAGAACTGAACCTATTCTAAGGGGTTTGTCTTATGCTTCAAAATCATTAGCCCTCTAGGTCTTTAGTTCCCAAAACAGCATAATTATAAATATTATAAAAAGTCTTTTCTCTTAGTTTCCAATATTGCTAAACATTTGAACTATTGTTTTCTGTATAAATGTCTCTCAGAGTTAGGATGTTCTGGGGTTTGTACCAATATTTCCACCTCAAATAACTTTTTTTCCATTGCTACTAATCCTTTAAGTGAGGGGCTGTTTTAATTTTGCTGCAGTTACAAGTAGAGAGAGAGAAAAATGTGGAAGTAGACAAATTTTTTTTTGTTGTTTGTGCTTGTGCGTATACAGTGCAGGTGTGAGTGAAGGAACTGGGGTAGAGACCTTCTCACCATCTGGGCAATGCAGAGCAAGAGTCACTTTCTTTGAGTGGTTGTGGGAAAGGGTGAATACCGTCTTAACTTCATCCATTAGAGAGGGAGAGAAAAATTTCATTATCTTAGAGGCTATGGCTATGGCAAAGGGTGTGTGTTTCTAACATTTAGGGATCCATGAAGCCATGCATGCTGGCTGCACTTCCTATAATCTGGAAATAGCAGTACTATTGGGCAATATGAAGGCTACGTTTGTAAATTAAAATACCATGTGTAGGTTGTCCAGGAATCTCACAATTGTTTATGCATATATTTTTTGTAAGAATAGAAGCTGTGTTGTGAATTTCAGACAATTAACCTATGAAAGGACTTGAATTTACTTATTTTCTATAATTGGAGTTTATTAGTTTCCTAGGGCTGTCATAGCAAAGTACCACAAACTGGGTGGCTTACAATAACAGAAATTTTTCTTCTCACAAATCTGAAAGCTGAAGTCTGAAATCAGGGCCTCAGCAGGACAATGCTCCCTTTGCTGTCTACGGAGGAGGCCTTATTCTTGCCTCTTCCCAGCTTCAGCTGACTTTTGTCTTATGGGTTGAATTGTGCCCCTCAAAGAGATAACAGGAATTAAATAAGTTCCCCTCTCTAGCATACTGTCTTAAGTCAATCATGCTTCCAAAATTGGATTTATTTTTTGGGGGGGAAAAAAAAAAGTGTACTAACTCAACAGCAATAACAACAAATCCCAATTTAAAAAAAAAGATGGACAAAGAACTTGAATAGACCTTTGTCCAAAGAAGATATGTACCTGGCCAAAAAGCACATGAAAAGATGTTCATCATCACTAGTCATTGGGAAAATGCAAATCAAAACCACCATGAGATACCACTTCACATGTACTAGGATGCCTGATGTAAAACAAAATAGAAAATAACAAGTATTGGCAAGGATATGGAGAGATTGGAACACTTGTGCATTGCTGGTGGGAGTGTACAATGGTGTAGCTGCTATATAAGTCAATATGGTGATTCCTCAGATATGTTAAAAATATAATTCCAGTATGATCCATCAGTTCCACTTCTGAGTATATGCTCAACCTAAATGAAAGCAGGAACTGGAACAGATATTTGTATACCCATGTTTATAGCAGTGTGATTCACAGTAGCCAAAAGGAGGAAAGTAGTCTAAGTGTTCATCCATAGGTGATGGATAAACAAAATGTGGTCCATCCATAGGTGATGGATAAACAAAATGTGGTAATATTATTCTTATTCATATTTTCCTACAATAAAAAAGATGAACCTTGTGGAAGCCATAGGTTTAAACTAGGAATTAAAAATAAATAAAACTGTAATATTTGCTATGAATAGAGGGTCCATCATCCTCTTTTTGATCTGAGTTCAGAACCAATGGCAAAATACTATAGGGTAAAGAAATTGCCATTGTATCACCATCAAGGCTGCTTGTGAAGGATGCAGCTTACATTCGTAATGTCAAAGCCCAGAATCAGGTCCTCTCAGTCAACTGCAGGGCTGCCCCGGTCATGGTCACGGAGTGCACTTGTGCTCTTCATAGGCTGACTTGTCCCCAGGAAGACAGCAGGAGGAGCCCAGCCAAGAATGCGGGGTTTATTCCTCCCACATTTTCTCATTAGATTTGTTACTTCACTTCCTCTGAGCAGGATGAAAACAAGGGATCAGACTGAAGTGAAGAAAGATAACACTAGTTGAACTCTTGCATGAAAGGACACAGCAGGAAAGGGGAGAAAGTATTCACCTCTAACATCCTTACTTCTTATTCTCTCAATTCAGACTTCTGCTTAATCCATAATTTCAGGAGACTGCTCCTTGGTGAAACACTGACCCTCTGGGCATTCTTCTAGCCCCTCTGAAGGGCAGTTGAGATCTTGTTCCAGAAGTCTCTGATGGATACATTACCTAAATTGGTTCTGAGGTCTCTGTGTGCCCAGGGAATAAATTTATTTTCTTCTTTTCAGTCTTAAATTATATATAACATTGTGTGTGTGTGTGTGTGTGTGTGTGAGAGAGAGAGAGATATATCTCATAGATTTTTGTAGGAGCGCAGTGAGATCTGATGAAAATGTTAAGATGCCAGGGAAATAGAGATGCCTTGCATTTGAATATTATTAACCCTTTGCCATCATAAAGTTCCTGGGGAAAAATAATTTTAGGATTGATTTTTTTTTTTTCCTTGTACTTTAAAGCCCACGTGTGCTAAATAAAACCCAAAGAAGTTCAAGTCCAAAATCAATTTCTTTTGGCTCTTTATACTTTAATTCAACAAATTTTTTGAGACCCCTCTTACATACTCTTCTGAGTATTATAAATATATTGGTGAATAAAACAAATGTCTTGCTTTCTCAAAAATCCTGTCCATCTGGACTGACATCTTGGTGACATGCCTTGTAATGATTTGCAAATAGCCACTCCCTGAAGCCCCATGTGTTTCTGTGGGTGGCTGCAGTAGCCTCTGCTGGGTCATCCCTTGGACCTCACCGTAATCTAAAGCTAAAGGTCAGTGCCTGGCTCATCAGGGGCCTGACATGCAGGATCCTGCTTCAGTGCTGTGGCCATCACGTTTTCGGGATCAGTTGCTAATTGTGTTAGCTTTCTACCACTATGACAAAATACCTGGGAAAACCAACTTAAGGAAGAAAGATTTTTGTTTTTGCTCATGGTTTCAGAGGTTTCAGTCCACAGTCATGTGACTCCATAATTTCTGGACCCGTGTGAAGGCAGGTGGAAGGTCTCCTGTTCACCCCATGGCACACAGGAAGCAGAGAGAGGAAGAAGCTAGTGACAAGATATACCTTTCAAAAACATGCCTTGTAATCTACTTTCTCCCACTAGTTCCCACCTCCTAATTTTCTATAATCTGCCATTAGAGCTACCAGCGAGGACCAAGCCTTCAACACATGAGCCTTTGGTGGTACATTCCGGGTCCAAACCATAACATTAAAATTAAAACTATTCCTACTTTCCTCCTCTCCCTAGTCATGAACTGGTAGAGTTTGAGTGTGTCTCCCAAGAGTTCATATGCTAGAAGCTTGGTCCCCAGCATGGTGGTGTTAGGTGGTAATGTAGTGGGAGGTAATCAGGTCACTAGGGCATCACTCTCAGGTTAATTAGTTGTCAAGGGACCCTGGGTGGGTCCTGCAGGAGCATGTTGTTATAAAGAGTAAGGTGGCCCCTAAATATCTGGCCTCCTGTCTTACCATGTGATTGTTCCCCCTCTCACAAGGTACTGATCCCATCTTTTTTTTAAAATTTATTTTTTAGTTGTAGTTAGACATGATACCTTTGTTTTATTTATTTTTATATGGTACTGAGGATTGAACCCAGGGCCTCGCATGTGCTAGGTGAGCACTCTACCACTGAGCCACAACCCCAGCCCCTGATCCCATCTTAAAAACCTTCTTTACCTTCCCTACTCCTGACTCTAGGGGGCAGTTCATTCCTGAGTGGAAACAGGACAGTACTGGGCCATTCTGAACATGGGCACCTAATTCTTCCTAAATTTACAAGATCCGTTAACGTCACTTTATTTCCGAGTGGAGTGAGTAAAAGGGCGGGAGTGTACCCTAGTTCAGCGCTCTGTCCATGAATAAACTGAAGAAGGAGAGAAGCAACACTCTCAATGAGTGTACACTCTTGTCTTTAGAGGAAAGTTCAAAAGCCTAAGTGAAGATTCAAATGTGGGGAAAGTCTGTTCCAATTAGAGACATGGTACAGTTGGATGTGAAAGCAGCCACCTGACAGCCACCAATATGGTTGATCCAGTCAGTTTCTTTATCAAAGCTCTCTGCTACGTCCTGCTGCTTCTAGGTGGTGCATGGACTAAAAGCATCAATATCACTAGGGAGATGGGTAGAAATTGCAGAATCCCAATGCTCCCCACTAATAAATCATTTTTTGAATATGAGGCTCAGTCGATTTGTATGCACATTAAAGTCAGAAACACATGTTTAGAAGAATGAGAATTAAAGCATATGATTTCCAATTTGTACTTACTAAGATATTTTTAATGCTGGTGTTGCTTCCATAGCCTTCTATTTTTCTATCCATTAAACTAGTTCTAGCTTCCTCCTGTTCAACTGGTGTCCCAAGAAATCATTATACTTCAGGAAGCTGAGCACCAGGTAGGCTTGTCCTTGGTTGCTGGGTATAAGATGGGCCTTACTAAACTTGGCGCTTGAGGAGTTTGTCTGAAGACAGTCACAGGAGCTGATTTAGGAACTTAAACCTGAATTGTGAAGAATGGTAATAAGCTGAGGTTTTGAGGAAAAACCTACCTTGAATAGGTTGAGCAGAAGAATAGACTTATGAATATATTTAAAAATATGCATACCAAATATTTTTTGTTCAACTGCTTAACTTTTAAATTTAGAGTGAAATAAAATTCATAGCTTAGATATTGTGCTGTTGTCTTTTTTTTTTTTTACTTAAAGCAAATTGAAGATGAGATAATATTTTGGGTTTCAAAGCCTAAGAGCTAAATTATAATGATGTGTGAGGTTTTTTTTTTTTTTTTTTTTTAGAGAGAGAATTTTAATATTTATTTTTTAGTTTTCGGCGGACACAATATCTTTGTTTGTATGTGGTGCTGAGGATCGAACCCAGGCTGCATGCAGGTGAGTGTGCTACCTTTTGAGCCACATCCCCAGCCCCTGATGTGTGAGTTCTTAAAAACACTTTTAAGAAGACTTTTGAGATTTTTATGATTGGAAACTACAAATTACAACTGTGTTTAAAAAAATTTTTTTTTTAGTTGTAGTTGGACACAATACCTCTATTTTTATTTATTTTTATGTGGTGCTGAGGATCGAACCTAGGGCCTTGCACGTGCTAGGTGAGCACTCTACCACTGAGCCACAACCCCAGCCCATTAAGCTAATTCTTTTTTTTTTAATTGGTTTTATATTTAAATACATGGCAGCGTAATGCATCACAATTCTTATTACATATATGGAACAATTTTTCACATCTGTTTGTATATAAAGTATATTCACACCAATTCATGTCTTCATACATGTACTTTGGACAACGATGTCCATCACATTCCTCTATCACTGCTAACCCCCAGCCCTCTTCCTTCCTCTCCCACCCCGCTGCCCTATCTAGAGTTCGTCAATTCTCCCATGCTCCCCCTCCCTACCCCATTATGGATCAGTCACCTTATATCAGAGAAAACATTTGCCATTTGTTTTTTTTGGGATTGGCTAACCTCACTTATCTTTAACTTTATCTAATCTCACTTTATCTTTCCAACGCCATCCATTTACCTGCAAATGCCATGATTTTATTCTCTTTTATTACTGAGTAATATTCCATTGTGTATACATGCCACATTTTTTAAATCCATTCATCTACTGAAGGGCATTTAGGTTGGTTCCACAGTTTAGCTATTGTGAATTGTGCTGCTGTAAACATTGATGTGGCTCTGTCCCTGTAGTATGCTGTTTTTAAGGCTTTTGTGTATAGACCGAGGAGAGGGATAGGTTGGTCAAATTATCAAATTTTCCAAGGAATCTCCATACTGCTTTCCATATTGGCTGAACCAATTTGCAGTTCCACCAGTAATGTATGAGTGTGCCTTTTTCCCTACATCCTCGCCAATATTTATTGTTGTTTGTCTTCACAATAGCTGCCATTCTGACTGGAGTGAGATGGTATCTTAAAGTAGTTTTGATTTGCATTTCTCTAATTGCTACAGATGATGAACATTTTTTTCATACATTTGTTGATTGATTGAATATCCTCTTCTGAGAAGAGTCTGTTCATGTCCTTCGCCCATTCATTGATTAGGTTATTTGTTTTTTGGTGTTTAGCTTTTTGAGTTCTTTATATACCCTAAAGATTAGTGCTCTGATGTGTGAGGGGTAAAAATTTGCTTCCAGGATGTAGGCTTTCTATTCACCTCACAGATTGTTGAAGCTAGCTTTCCTAAATATTTTTTTTTGGTTGTTGATAGACCTTTATCTTATTTATTTATTTATATGTGGTGCTGATAATTGAACCCAGTACCTCACACATGCCAGGGAAATGCGCTACTGCTGAGCCACAGCCTCAGATAATGAAGCTAGTTTTATGTTTGATTTTTAGAAATATTTTTTTTTCATTTTCATAATTATCACATTGTACAGCAAGTTTGATCCTATGAATGTTCAAATTACAGAGCTAGACATGATGGGTCATAGGAAGATGTAGCAGATATGGGCTGTTATATAAGCCTCAATTGCTACAATAAGACACATCTGTTGTATAACCTGACACAAACCTGCTAATGACTAATTTGGCCACCATGTGTAGTTTATTCCCCAGAGGTTTCCTCATTTGTAAAATGAAGTCTGAATTGGATTTCTAAAATTTCTTCCAGCATTCATATGATAGATAATGGATTCAATTATGATCTAATTAACATGATAATGATTCAATTTTTCAGATGTATTTATTCACTATAAGAAATAATGTAATTTTTAATCTCTGGGCAATAAAAAGTCATTTTTTAAAGCTAAAATTTGGAGAGGAACCTAAATTATTATTACCTATGTTGTTTTTCTTCAAAGGTATCAAAATTCTATCCTAGAACTTATACTAGTAATTCTTTGATCATTTCTTTTAATACCTGGGTACCAATTTTGAACCTTATAAATCATTATGGGAATATACATTTTGATAATCTTTTCATTCAAGAGGATTTGCTATATCGTATGCCAAAATTTGAATTATTGCAGAATAGCTCTCATCCAAAATTCTCTCAAAAAAGATCTTTTTTCCCCAAAGATTCTCTATATGTGTAATAAGAATTGTAATGTATTCTGCTGTCACATATAAATAAAAAACATTAAGTGAAAAAAAAAAGATTCTCTTTAAAAGGAAACCGGATCATTATACTTTGTTCTTTTAGTGCTACTGAAAGTTGAGAATTTATCCTTTATGGTGAGAATGATTTGTTGCAGATTTTTCTTTCTTTCTCTCTCCTTTCTCTTTCTGCATTTGCTTTGATAAAAATATTTCCAAGACAGTAACTTTGTCTTTTTTTTTTTTTTTTGAGGTAAATTATATTGCAACCATAGGTATATGAAAACTTTAACCAGGTGAGATTAATTCAAAGAATATATGTCTAGCTCATGGTGGGTGGAAGCTGAGGTGTTATTTTTTAAAGCAGGAGAGGAATGAGGTTGATCCTAAGGCAGATGGCCAGCTTTCAACAAACTGGAAAGGCTGGTCAGCCCTTTCCTGATTATGTCTTTATCTTCATGGTAATGGTGAGTCAAGGCATTGTTTTCTAAAGTGAATGGTGCAGTTGATCTTTTAACCAATCCTGGAACTGATAAGGTTAACTACAGAAACTTTGGTATCCAGATCTCTGTATCACTAATTCTTTTATCTAAAAGACAGAAAATACTTCTGTAAATATGCCATATCAAAATTCTCCTTAAGTATATCTTCCAAATTCATTTTTGTGTTTGTTTAAAATAGCTTTGCTAACCCACTTGAAATTTGTTTCTGTGAATTAAAAAAATAAGCCCAAATATACTAAATATCATCTGAAAGTGGAATGGTTGATGGGTTTATTTTCATGTTACTCTACATAAACTATTGATTTTTTTTTTTTTTTGGTAAATCTGCAACATTTAGTCTTAACTTTAATGGAATTTCATGGTCTTTATAAAAATGCTTGTGATACCATGCTGAACAAAATGCATGAGGTTTAAAAATGGAACTCAGATTATATCTATATCCACATATATTAATATATCCACATGTATTAATACATACATTATAAAAAATCTTGACTTTTTTATTTACCAATTTGATAAACTATGTCAAAAACCTTAAAATAATCATGCCCTTTGACTCATTAATGCTTTTATTTCCAAGAAGATTTTCTAAAGGAAATGATCACAAATCAAAGATTGAAAAAAGATTAGGGCTATTTATAAAGAGAAACTGGAAACAAATATCAAATGGCATGGGACTGGTGGTATAATTTATCCTATTATGTGTGTATTTTTTAAATAAAATGCTTTGACATATGAACAGTTTACTTTATTCAGTTTAAAACAGGTTGTATTTTTTTAAATCATCTTTTATGTACTTTGGAAGAAGGAGAGCTTAGATAACAAAAATTCCATTAATTGAATCTAAGGACCCTGTTTATAAAGGCGAATAATACTTATTTTTGTAATGTTCTTTGCTCATGTTTGCTTCTACCAGCATCATTTGAATGAGGATCCATCTTCCTGGAAGCTGAAAGGTGTAACATATTTTAATGCTTTTGAAATTATACTCCATACTTGTAAACCCAAAAGGGAGTAAATGTACTTCTTGATTTGAACATTCAGCTTCAGTATATTTTATAACAGAGAATTTAAAATGTTAATTTGTGTTTCATGAAAGTTTTTATGAAGGTCCTAGCTAATAAAAATATTGCTCCAGTGATTTCTTTTAATTGAAGAGTCATCTGGTGAAAATAGTTGACTAATTTGTGTTTTCCATCGGTATATAAATAACAAAGCCCTTATTTTAGGATTAGGAGTTTAGAATCTGTTTTTGTGCATGCACACATGCACTGTTGAGATAAACATTGCAGCCTTTTTAAAATCCCATTTAAGTTGGTTTCAGGATTCATGGCCAGAAACACACAAAGCACTGTTAGAGAAGATACTGATCCTTTGAGTTCTTCATGGCTCCTATTCTGATTTTATTCTTTTTATTCAGGTCACTGAAGTTTCAATACAGAGAAAGATTGCAAAAGGGAAAAATGAGATCTCTTAATTCAAAAATTTATAGATCTCACACAGAGTGTCATTTTCCCCCTTCATGGATATTTTATTCACAACAGCACCATGACATTTGGCTGACATTGATTATTAGGATGAGAAAGTCAGTTCAAGTGGATGTGTATCTGAATGAGTGATTTGAGTGATTGTAGTTCAACTTTGAACATTCGGATCTTTCTTAAGCACATTAATTTGATTAAAAAGCATAGTGAAATTTTAGTTATTTTCAAAAAATCACAGGATTTGAAAGCTCTTATGGGTGCTTCTAAGACTTTAAGTGCATGATTTAATAGTTTTTAGTATATTCATAGCATTGTGCGCTTATCAGCAAAATCTAATTTTGGAACTTTTCACTCCCCCAAAAGAAACATCCCATTTAGCCACTTTTCATTCCCTTTCTTCTATCCTTTCTCAACCTTAGAGAACCACTAACCTATTTTCTTTCTTTCTTTTGTATTAGGGATTGAACCATTTTAATCTATTTTCTATCTGGATAGATTTGCCTATTCTGGACATTTCATGTAAATAATATCATAAAAGTCTTTTATGACTAACTTTTTCCACTTACTGTAATATTTTCATGTAACACATGTCCATGTTGTAGTATGTATGAATCAATGTTGTATTCCTTTCTGTGCCCAAGAATACTATTGTATGCATATACAACATTTTGTTATCTGTTCACCAGTTGATGGATAGGTGGATTATTTCTGCTTTTTGGCTATTATAAATAATACTTCTATTAAGAATCATGTACATTTGTTTGCAAGTTTTTGTGTGGACATGTTTTTATTTCTTTTAATACAGACTTAGGAGTAAAGTTGCTGGGTCATATGAAATCTTTGTCGGCTAGGGCTGCCATAACAAAATATCATAAACTGAGTGGCTTAAATAACAGAAATTTATTTTCTCACAGTTCTATAAGCTGGTCCCAGATTAAGCAAGGTTCTATCAGGACTTGGTTTCTTATGAGAGCTCCTTTCCTTCTGTATAGACAACTTGCTTCTTGCCGTGTCCTGACATAAGGGGTCAGAAATAGAGAGTGTATTGGTGTTGGTTTCTCAGCAGGGCACCAGTTCTCTTGAATAAGTGTTTCACTCTTATGATCTTATTTAACTTTAATTACCTCCTTAAGGCCCCATCTCCAAAATAGTCACATATTGGGGAGGGGGTATTAGGCTTTAACCTGTGGATTTTGGAGAAACACAGGCCAGTGTAAACATATAGTAACTCTCTGCTTAAAATTTTAAGGAACTTCCAGTAGAGTACGACTTTAATTTTTAAGAATCAACAACTTCACTGGACTCAGTGGCGCAAGTCTGTAATCCTAGTGGCTCAGGAGGCTGAGGCCAGGAGGATTGTGAGTCCAAAGCCAGCCTCGGCAACTTAGCCAGACATTCAGCAACTCAGTGAGACCCTGTCTCTAAATAAAATACAAAATAGGACTGGGGATGTGGCTCAGTGTTTAAGTGCCCATTACCAAAAAAAAAGAAAAGAATCGACAACTTCTTCCCGCTTCAGTTTGAAAATGGCATATGTTTAAGACAGAAGTGGAAGGAGAGGAAAGAGAAATGTGAATTCCTTAAACCTTCCTTGATCTTTAGCTCATTTGCTGGGCCCATGTGGTCTGTCTGGTCATCATTCTCCTTGGAAATGGTAGGGGGCTCTTCTGAGAAAGGGACACTATTATGAATTATGCTGGGACTAAGGACAAAAGTTGGGACTGTCTTAGGCAAGTTCAGATGAATGGTCACTCTGTCAACCAACAAGAAGGAAAAACTTTGCCAGACTTAGCTTTCTTCTTATGACAAGGTAGCGTTGCTACGAGTAGGGAGGAGGCATATCAGTTGTGATGTGTGTCCCAGGGATTTTAGCAGTATCTCTACTTTCCATTCTGTTGCCTAGTTCCTACTAAAAAATCCCCCAAAACTTTGAAAGGGGATAGACAATTAGCTAACAATATCTTAATTATTCACATATTTAAAAGTGGTGGATTCTAAATGTGGGAAAAAAAAGTGATTGAAATTAATCGAGGGGTGACATTAATTTTTCTAATATTTACTTGTGTTAAACATTTTATTTCTTCCAGGGAGCAACAAATCATTTCACCTTTGAAGCATCTTAAACTGAAAAACTTCCAACTGTGCTGAAAAGTTAGAGGCTGGCAAATATTTTTCCTTCCCTCTCATGTGAGAAGAATTGAAGAAATAAAATGGAAGAGGTTTAATGTCAATATCCAGAATGAATGATGATAATTCAGATGATAAAACAGAAGATGAATCGCATTCCTTATTTTTCAGTGATAAAAATGGAAATAGGTATGCATACAACCAAAAATCGCCATCTACCCGAAACTCTTCAACCAGTCATGTGAATTGGAGTTCTCCCAACCTAGAGGACATGGTGGTCGATTATGAAATGGACCCTTCTGTGGACAACGATGAAAGTATTTTTTCAAACTACCAATGTGTTGAAGTACTCGATCACCAAAAGTCAAGTGATTTCATTAGTAAGCGGGTATTGGAAACACATGAAGATCCCACATGTCTGTCTTCTGCACTTATAAATACAGAGAAGCCCAAATACCAGCACAGCGATTGTCATTCCTTAGAAGCAGATCAGGACCAGAGTATTGAGCCATCTCTGCCTTTCATGTGGAAATCTAATGATGATTTGAATTGTTCAGACTATGCTACTGCCTTGGAGTTAAACAAAACCTTTGACACACAAGTGAATAAAGTTAACTGCACTTTTATCACACATCATGTCAGTGAAAAGAGTCGGTCTTTGCACACCTCTGGAAGACCTCAACCAACCTGTTTGAGAAGTGGAAATACATCTTCTGTATCCTGTTCCACTTGGACATCGTCCCATTTTGACAAAGTGCATATGAGAGAAATTAATTATAATAAAGAGATCTTTGAAAACCCTCAAGCCACATCATCAGAGGCCTCAAATACAGCATTTTCTGACATGGTAATGCAAACAGATGTTGTTCCAGATATTGGAAATCAGTGTCAGTATTCTTTAGGAAAGGTCACCAGTGAGTACACAGATGGGTCACAGCAAAGACTAGTTGGAGAAAAAGAGATACAAGCACTAACACCAGTTTCCGATGGCATAGACGTCCCCAATGGGTCTATATTACAAGAGTTCTATTGTTTCTCTAAAGATGAACCAAATAGTAAGACACATTCACAAAGCTCACATGGTGAAAAGGAAATGGGCCAAAATCTAAGAGAAACAGTGTCCGATTGTGTTATTGATGATGAATGCCCTTTACTGGTGCCAGCTTTTGATAAAAATAAAGCCCAAGTGCTGAACTCGGAGCACAACGTCACTGTGACCGATGATCGACAAATTGCTTCCAATGATAAGGATTTGGGAACCCAAAATAATGGTGTAGAACTGATATTAAGTAGCTCACCAGGACAAAAGATGGTTTCATCATTGGAACTGACTTGGGATGCAAGTGATATGATCATTAGCACAAATAACACAGTTTGCATGTCAACGCCCATCCTAGAACGCACAAATGCAAGCTTTACTATTTCGCCTGTTGAAGCAACAGAGGAATATAATAAAATGGAGAAGAGTCATCGAGACCTTAAAAATTTGCCAAAATCCAAGGGGACACCTATGAACATGTCTAAGCCTAGCCTAGGAAAATTAGCCACCAAAACGAATATCTCTGTAGGTAGCAAGGTTAGAAAAACTGAAATTATAAGTTACCCAAGACCAAATTTCAAGAATGTCAAAGCAAAAGTTATGTCTAGACCTGTGTTGCAGTCCAAAGATCCTGCGGTACCAAAGGTCACACCCAAATCTCAGTTGAATAGTGTCTCATCCCCCTCAACAGTGTCTTCCACAAGGCAGTTGACAGTTTTGAGCAAAACACCAAGATCTGACTTGAACTCAGACACAAAAGCAGAAATCCTAATTAACAAGACACACAAGCAGCAGTTTAATAAACTCATTACTGGCCAGGCTGTACATGTTACAACTCATTCTAAAAATGCTTCACACAGGGTTCCAAGAACAACATCTGCCATGAAATCCAATCAGGAAGATGTTGACAAAGCAAGTTCTTGTAATGCAGCATGTGAGACCCGGTCTGTAGCTGTGCTTTTTGAGAAGATGAAAGGCATACTCCCTGTCGAAATGGAAAGTGCTGAATGTTTGACATATGTCTCCAACATCAATGGGATTAGCCCTGAAAAGAAGGGTGAAAAAGAAAATAGGACACCTATGGAAAAACAAGAGCTAAAAAAGGAAGTTATGAATCAGACTTTTGAATACGGTTCCCTGTTTTTGGTAAGTGAAAGCTTTTGTGTGCTTCAGGGGTGGTGGAAAAAACTGGGGTCTATTAGCAATATTGGTCCACTAATATCCAATAATATGGCATAACGAGGTGTGCAAATATGCTTTCAGGTGTTAATTCTTTGTTTTGTCTGACAATACATACTAGAGTGAGTAGGTCATAAATACAACAAACCTGCATGTTGAAAAAAATCCTCCATTTCAGTATTTTGTATTGAATATCAATGTTCCTTTTGATAGTGTGTTAAAAGAACAAGTTAATTTAATATTTTACTATAATTGGTTATTTGAAGTTAAAATATAACCTGATTACATTAGGTATTTATTTTTCTGAAAATAGTTTATAAACTTTCAGATATCTTGACCTACACTAAGAAATAGCTAGGGAGTGCTAGTAAACATAAGAATAACTCTTGATGTTTTATTGAGGACCTACCTCTGGGGAGTAGACCTCTCTCCTGTGAACAAGGATGTGATTCTTGATTCTGTCTCTGACAAGCTAATGTAACTTTAGGAAAGTAATTTTTGTGGACTCAAAGGTCAAAGGATTGGGCTAGTAGATTTCTAAGGTCTCTTGCATACCTAATGTATTGATTTCTGGTATATGAAATAAATAAAATCCATTTTATTTGTGTTTAGTGAACAAGCAGCATATTTCCTATAGCAACAAATACTTAGGGGGACTAGATCAGTCCATTTAAAAAATAAAAATAAAGAACTCACGTGAAGTTCAAAGATTATTTTTCTATAAACTTGCATATATTTTGGCAACAGTATGAAGCCATTAGTTTTCTGAGTTTTGAAAACACTTTGACAGGCTACTGTTGGGGTTATGTACTTGTCCTCAGGCCTATTTTTGGCTGTGGGGACATGTGTATTTTCAGCCCCATGCAGGCTGTCCTTGGGTGTCTGTCCCTGGGGCCAGGAGTGGAACTGGGTGCAGGGGAGGAAGATGGACATAACACAGACAGCCTGTCCTTTGGAGGGCTCATATGTAAGAGGGATGAAATATGTACTGTGGTCAGGTGCTGATGGGCTGTTTCAGAGGAGTTTTAAGGGTGCATGGGGGCCACAAGGAGGAAATTATAAGGTTATTTTAGGTGATAAGGTTAAGAAAGACTGAAGATACTCTTCAGCTGCGTCAGTTTAGAGATCTGTTAGGAAGAATGGTATACCACAGATTTGTAACAAATGGTTTGTTTAAAAGCTTTTTTTTGTTTGTTTTTGTTTAAAAAAAGTTTTTTTTAAACATCAGAAATGGGGTTGTAGCCTAGCATGTGTGAGGCTCTAGGTTCAGTTCTCAGCACCACATATAAACAAACAAATAAATAAAAATAAAGGTCCATCGACAACTAAAAATTTTTAAAAATTTATCAAACTGAACATATCATTTATAATTGTAATATTTTGCTAAATTAAATTGCAGTAACATCTTGATTCCAATCTATAATTTTAATTTGATGTTTGTTGATATACATATAAATGGAACACTTATTTCTTCTTGATTTATGGGAGACTTTTATTTCATATCTATCCCTGGCTACCAGAAAAACTGGTGTAAAGTTTCTTTAAATATTTACCTTGAATATAAATTGGTTATATACTTTTGAAGCTAGAGGATTTTTTTTTCCATATTTATGCATTCAGTCTTAACCTTATATTTTCCCCCATGCAGAATGAAAGCATGTTTTTCAGGCCCATGATGCAGTATTCAAGTAAGGTAATAGGATCCTCAGGTTGAAAGGGATCCCGGTACATCTTGGAGATGAGGTGCTTTTCACCTTCAGAATCCTGCAATTAGGATTCATAATTAGATATGAGTCCTGAAGGACAGTCCTACGTTCTCTGCAGTGCTGGTACTTATGGACTGCTGTAAAGAACTCACTCTGTTTCCATGACCCTGTCTTAAGCATGGTGCCCTTTGATTTCATTAGTTCGCCTCTCCAGTATCCACATGTCTGGAAGGGAAGGTGCTTGGATCTGAAAGCTGATTGGGTGACTCTGGCTGTGTACTTTAGTCACCTGCAGCGTTCGTGGGTGACTTCAGCACTCTCCAAGGGCTCTGCTTGCCCAGGGTCTGTGAAGAGAGTCCTGGAGGGATGTTAATTTTCAGTATGCTCTGTGGGCCAAATTAGTTGACTCGAGGCTGTCTACAACCTCATAAGCTGTTGGGTGGTCAGGGTTTATCTGAAACTTCAGAAAGGTTCTTATTTGGAAGAGGGAATTTTATTTTGATACAAAGTGTGAAGTGCAGTTTCCCATTGAAGAAGTTATGCAATTGTGATTATGTGTTAGAAGTGGTGAAGTGTCTAAAAGGAAAGGAATTGATATTTATTCAGTGTCTGCTCTGAACCAAGCACTTGGCTCAGTCACCGTGTATGTATGTTATGTCATTTAATTTTCCCAGTAGTGCTCAGGTGCTTCACATACATTGTCATTTATTCTTCCCAGTAACAACTAGGCAATTGTTTAAGAGGTTATTTAAAACTCATAAAGCTGCTAAGTAGAAAAATGGAAATTCAAATTCAGGTCCTCTCACTGTTATATACATCACAGGGCTTTTGTGGAGTGTTGGCTCTGAAAGGCAAGATAAGATTCACTTTTGTAAATTGATGAGAAGTTTGTTTTACTTTTTAGAAGAAAGTTGCTCTGGGGGATTTGGTCAGCCAGCTTTAAAGTAGAGGTAGAAGATAAGAGTGTGTCTGCTACTCTCCCCTGCTTCTCCTGGCCAATTTAGTATTGTTCTCCTATCTCAGAACCTGACCTGCAGCTGTTCCCTTGGGATATTGGTCTATAAGTTAGCACTGAGTTCACCTGGTGTTTGGATCTGACAGCCATCAGCATAGGGCTTTAGTATCTCTATTGGAAATTATCCTTATGATTTACTAAATAAAGAAGGGTCCAAGTGGGAGTATGCAACACTGAATTAAGAGCATGGATTCTGAAGTCGTTTCAAATTCTAGCTCCATCATTCACTGCAAAATGACCTCTCTGCATTGCTCAGTTTTTCTTTATGTGAAGGCAGAACACAGATGGTAGTTTACAGCATTGGCATGTGTCCTCTGAGTAAGGCTTGACTCCCATTTCCTGAATGTAGAATGGAAACATTTATTAGGTTCCTACTGTGTGCCACATATATGGTGGCAGCTGGTAGGATGTAAAGGACATAGCCCCTGCCCAACCGTAGTACCTAGTGCAGTGGGGAATGTTAAAAAGTAAGTTAGAAGGGCATGTTAAATACAAAGCTGGGAAAATAAATAGATTCCTGTGTTGTAGGAGAGGAAGGAGGGTGTGGTCAGTGGGGAGAATTATCAAGTTTTCTGGAGGAGATGTAGTTGAATCACTGCCAGAATGTAGAAGGCACATATTCTAGGTGGAGGGGATACCATGTATAAAGATGAAGAAATACAAGAAGATATTCTGACTTGGGGGCCTCCAGATAAGTGGGCGTGATGGAGCTGGGGTGCTTGGACATAAGCTGAAGAGCATGGAAGGGCTACCACATTAGAAGGGGCTTGATGTATCTTAAAAAGAGAGTTGATTTTTTTTTTTTTTTTCTGGAAGGTAGGGGTAGAAATAGGTCTGACCCTATTTCAATTTTAGAGAGATTGCCCTGGCCAGGGTATGGAAGATGAATGGGAAGCTGGTGAGACCAGAGAGATCCTGAGGACATAGCTTCAGTAATCCTAGTGGGAAACCATGCTGGCTTATTCTAGGGGAGATGGAAAAGAGGGATATAAGAGGTAAGAAAGGAAGCAGCCAGAAGAAGCTTGTATGGTGAATGAGAAGAGATAAGTTCTGAGAGGAATGTGTAAAATCAGTTTAATTTTAGAAAGTGCTTCATGTTCTTCAGTAAAATGAAGTGTGATAAAGTATCAATATCATGGGATTACTAAATGAGTTGATACATGTATTCAGAATTTAGAATGATATTTTGCATAGTATAAGGACTGTTAACACCAACAATAATAGGATTATTGTTAATCAGAGGTACCTGAAGGGTATAAGTGGGGAGGGGCAGATAGGAGTTAAATATAGGATCAAGTCAGGAGAGAGTGTTGGCTTGGACATGTGGATTTTGGATGCACCAGTGTGTACGTGGTGGTTGAGACAGCAAGCAGATGAGATCATGTGGGGAGACGATGTGGTGAGAAAAGAGAACAGGACCAAGTCTGGGTCCTGGTGAAGACTAGCACTTAAAGGCACAGAACAGGACCCAGAGAAATAGCCAGAGAACCAGAAGAAAAAGCAGGAAAGAGCTCTGTTGGGGAAACCAAAGAAAGATGGAGTGAGTGGTCAGTATCAGATGCTAGAGAGAGAACTCTCCAGCAAAGGACTGAACACAGTGCTGTGAATTTCGCTTGTGATATGGGTGATCTTGAGAACAACCTCACTAGTGGGTCCAAAAGCAGATCAGGCTGAAATTAAAAGTCAGCTGTGAAGAGTTTTAATTGCTTCATAGTAAAAATAAGAATTAAATGTTTATCTGGAAAATCTGCTAAGACAGTGTTTCTTTATATAGCTAATAACACATGGAAATTGTATGGAAAAGCTCTGATCTGGATTAAATCTTAATTGATTTTTTTTTTCCCTAGGGTTCTTCTTCAAAACCTACCACCACCTCAGGGAGGAACATATCCAAACCTGACTCTTGCAGTTTGAGAAAAACACCCACTCCAAAAGGCAAAGTGGGTCCTGCTGTTTCCTGTTTGAGGCGGAACAGTGACAGTCGGAGCCTCAGTTCTGATCGAACCTTATCTCCTCAGAGGATCAGGCGTGTGTCCACCTCTGGTAAGAATAAAGTAGTTGAGCTCTGCTTATAGCAGTTTATGAATTATTTGAATGTTGAATTAAACTTGGCAGAAAGCAGAATGACAGTTTTGGTCACAGCAATAACACCTCTGTCATGAATGCATTTAGCTTTTTTATATATTTATATATTTTTAGTTGTTGATGAACCTTTATTTTATTCATTTATTTATATGTGGTGCTGAGAATTGAACCCAGTGCCTCACATGTGTGAGGCAAGCGCTCTACCACTGAGCCACAACCCCAGCCCACATTTAGCCTTTTGAGGTTCAGCATTATGCTTAGGAAAAATCACAAAACAAGACAATACAGCCCTTATCTTTGAGCATTACAAATCTAGTTGGAGATAGATTCATGTACATAAACTACAAGCTATTGAGAAGGATGCATACATACATGCACTTGGGTGACTGTTGGAAATGAGTCATTTCATTAACTTTTTAAAAATAAATGGTTAATATTTAACAGTATTTCCATGTTATAGATTCATCGAGTGTCCTCACCATATAAGAAAGAATACATCTTTCAGTAAAATTCAAGTAGAAAATTACTCTATGTAAATTTATAGGGAGATGAGGGCAACTAAACAGTTGAACTTTTTTCTGGTGTGAACTTTCATCTATGCTGGCTTGTACTTTTGAAGGTGTAGTTTTAAAGCTGTATTGGATGGATGAAATTTGAGAGCTTCAAGAATAGCTATTAAGTGTCTTACTAAATTTGGCAGATGTACAGATTTCTTTGTGTTACAAACCAGAACAGGAAATGGAAAAGTCAAGCCCTGTTTCACAGAGGCTAAGACAGAAAGCCTGCCAGCCATTCTAGTCGACTGATCACGGTCTGCAGGGAACACCCCTTATTTCTGCAGGTACAATGCTGAGCAAATTAAAGGCATGTCAGATAGAAGTAAGTTCCCTTGTAAAAATAGTGACTGCTATTGAATGGTCTTAAAAAGAAACATGCCTCTAAAATCATGTACCCACACATGTGAGAACATTTACAGAAACTAATAAAACCAGCCAAATCCCAGAGGATCTCTTTATTTCACTACAATTGAGGATTTTTAGGTTTCATTTTCCAATCCTCTCATGAGGCTGCTAGTGTGAGAAGGCTATACGGCACAGAAGTGTTTTAAGGGATGTTTATTTAGATTCATGGATTATGTGAAGATTATGAGGTTGGGGAAGCAGACCCATGGAGAGGTATGAGGGGAAGAAGAGGGATTCACCTGGCCCATTTTCATTTCCATCCATAGAAGAGCTGATCAGGAAAGGGGAATCCATCAGCTTGAAGTGTTCATCGTTTGAGAGGAAAACAAAGTGAAGCCAAAGGATATGGGAGAAGCAGTGATCCTTGTTTTTAGGGTATTGCCAGAGTTGGGAGTCAAGGTGTGAGAGAGATCAAAGCTCTTGTTCTCACTGTTGCTGCCTGACAAGGCACACAGTGTTTGCCAGGGTGTGGGGAGTTCCCTTCCTATTTGGATGTCAGGAGAACCTGTGGCTTGGTGGCATGTGGAGCTATGGCCACTGGCACTCTGGCCTGTGGTGAGGAGCCCTGTGTTCTAATATCACTCTGGCACCCATGAGCTGCCATAGACAGTAAGTCATTTACCCTCCTTGACCATCAGCTTTCACATCTGTCGAGTGTAAAGCTTGGGACTCTAGGATCCTGTCAGCTTTTGTAGTCCTATCTTTCTAGGTGCAGTTTGGAGCTCATCTAATTTTCTGAGTCATGGCTGCTACTAGTAGGATTCTCTGAACCACATGATGCTTGAATCCCAGAAAACTTAAGTGCACACACTTTTCAGAAATCGGGGGCTGGGGATGTTGCTTAAGCGGTAGCGTGCTCACCTGGCACACACGCAGGGCGCTGGGTTCGATCCTCAACACCACATAAAAATAAAAATATCGTGTCCACCTAAAACTAAAAAATAAATATTAAAAAAAAAAAAAAAGAAATCAGGTCAGTACCCAGGGTATACTTTAAAAGGTAGAATTCTTTTAGGTAGGTGACCATTCCCATTAAACCCTGAAATATTTTTTGAATCCTTTCAGTGTGTGCTACATAATGTCCTGTCTTACGGAAAAGTGATCTGTATTGTTTTATGAAGGGACAGGGAAAATTACTGAAGCTTTGGTTATCCTGTGTTAATGAGCTTGATAACTAAGTTATTCATTCAAATTTTTAAAATTTAAATGCGATCGGGCACAGTGGTATATGCCTGTAATCCCAGCTATTGGGAAGGCCAAGGCATGAAGATTCCAAGTTTGAGCCCGGGGTTGGCAACTGTCTCATTATGAAAAGGGCTGGGGGTATAGCTCAGTGGTAAAACTTCCCTGGGTTCAATCCCCAGTACCAAGAAAACAAAAATTTTTTAGTCTGAGTTAAATTATAATTTACCTAGTGGTTTTCCTATATATGAAAAAAGAAAATTTTATGTAACTAGAAATGTTATGGATTTGAATTAGAGTTTTATGTTGAGAGGTTAGAAGATTTATAGACCAAGTAATCTTATCACCCCAAATTTGTATGTGGAAGCCATGAATTTTAATGGGACTAAGGAAGTGATGAAGATTTAAAGGAAGTCTTAAAGATGAGACCCTGAGCCGATAGGATTGGTGCCCTTATAAGAAGAGGAAAAACACCAGGGCTCCCTCTCTACCCTGTGAGACTTTGTGAAAAGGTGTCCAGCTTCAAGGCAGGAGGAGGGTCCCAACTAGAACCAGATCAGCTGATACCATGAGCTAATAAGACTCCTTAACCTCCAGAACCATGAGGAAACAAATTTCTGTCATTTAAAGTACAATAGTTTATGATATTTGTTATGGTTGCCTGAGCAGACTAAGTCAAGCACTAACTTGATTATGCTGTCATGTTTTTAAAACTTATTTGTTTGGATGTTCACAATAAATTGAAAGGTGTTTTTGTGTTGGGGAGAGGAACTGTAATCATCACAGAGTTAAAAGTAGAACAGAAGAATCAAGGAACAAAAACAATGCACCTTCAGATCACTGAGAGCCTGTTGCTATTTTCTTATACAATGTAGTGTTTGTGTATTCGAAAATTGAAACCAAACGAATATCCACTGTACTCATACAAAGTTACTTTGCTGAAAAGGTGAGCAGCAGGAATGTTCCAGCCAGTACAGGGTTTTTAATAAATCCTTTCAGAGAACTAAGTGGAAAACCAGACCTAGAGTTAAAATAGCCATTTTCTTGAATATTTAGAATGAATGTGAGAAAGAATTATAATTAAACTGAATGGATCTCTTCTGTTTTATTTGTCAAAATGGGAAAATTTATATAAGACTAAGTTAGCTTATAAGAAACCAAATCCAAAGTACTTTAGCTTCTTGGGGGTATGTATTTTAACACACTTAGTTAAATAACTAAGATGAAATAATGATAAAACTTATTTCTATAATGCCAGGAATAGCAGCTCACGCTGTTGAATGTATACCAAGTTCCAGGTTTTGTTTTAATCATTTCACCTATGAATCCGTATAACATTCAGAATAATTTTCTGAGGCCTCCTCCCATGTTATAGATTAGGAAACCACCATGGAGGGTTTTTCTGATGTTATGTAGCTGGGAAGTGGCTGAGGTGGGATTCAGACAAAGTGGTAAACTCTGGAGTCCAAGCTCTCAGCCTTCATATTATTAAAGAAGAACTGTGAGTAGGATCATGAGTTTCTAAATAAATAAAGAAAATTCTTGAGCTCAACGGAATGGTTTAGAAACCGTGGTATACTTCAGATCCTTGGCTAAATTTCCATGATATAAATTATTCTCTATGGTTATCAAAAGTGAGTGCTGCTGAGTAAGTAACCTAGATAGGTACAGTCAGGATCGCAGCTTCAGGTAGTACTGGTTCTGAGCAGGTTTCCATTCTAAGAGTGTGTGTTTCCCACTTAATCATGCAGTTGCCTTTTCAGTGACTACCTTGAGCCAGGTAGGATTCCAGAAGTGGTACAGAATGTCCTCCCTGCCCTGTGGGTCTTTCTGTTGCCTGGGGAGACCTCTGCTTGTTCTTGCCTCAGCCACACAAATAGATATGTGAGGGTGTGGCAGAGGCCCCAAGGGAAGGAAGGTCTCATGAAAGAATCAGCTTTTACTTTCTCCAGAAAAAGAGAAATACAACGGGTAAACTCTTGTTTTATTTCAGTGTGTTGCAGGTTAATAAATTCCTTGCAGGACAGTTGAATATCTGAAACGTGTAATGACCCGTCTATTGTTACAGATTTCTCTTTTCTCCTCCTGAGTGGTACAACTTCTTGCTTGGTTTATGCAAACTGATTTTTTTTTAATTAGTGTTAAAAGGAATTTAAAATCATTTTAACTCTTGTTGTATGTAAAACCTTTTTTTAAGTGAGAATATGAGAGGAAGTGAGCAAAATTAGAATTTTCACCTATTTATAGAATTAATTACTAGAAATCATAAATTATCACTCAATAAGTTATTCTAAAAGCTATCTTTAATATATTGCTAATAGATGCATCTATATTTGTATGTAATTAAAACACATTTAGATTATGTCTCTGGATTTTTTTTCTGTAAACATACTGATGGTAGTTAACCTGTTTATGATGTGCCAGGCACTATCCTATGTTCCCTTAAATGCATGAGCTCAGTTAATCCTCACAGCACATGAGGAATAGACACTACGATTACCCCTACTCTACCTGTGAGGCATTTGAGATTTGAAAGCTTAATGAGGTTGCACAGTTGATAACTGGTGGAGACAGGGACAGGGCCAGACAGTCTGTCCCTAGAATCTGTGCTCTTAGCCCGTTTGCTGTGCATGTGGCAGCCCTGACACACTTACTTCTTCATTATTGCATCTGAATGGATTATTCATTAAAGGGCATTATGTTAACTGTCCAGTGAATGCTTGCTTGTGCCAGGAACGATTCTTAGTGTTGGCAATGAAGAAGTGCACAAGAGAGACAATTTCTTGCCCCTGGGCAGCTTAAGTTCTAGTAAGGGAAGTCGGAAAATAAACTAAATAAAATGTTTAGTATATAAGATGATGAAGTGCAAGAAGATAAGCTAAAGCAAGGACCCTATAGGCACTTGAGAGAGAAGTATCTTCCCTTTTCTTTAACATCACTAAATTCTTGATCTTTTCTAGATAATGCACATACTTCTCACTTAGTAATGATTCTGGTGGACATTGGTCTGTGGAATGACTCATAGAATATGCTTAATATGTCACTATGAAGTCCCTTATTCATCCATTCATGAAACGTTTGGAGGGCCTGCATGTTGGGAGTCTACTAGACTCAGGATATAAACATGATTAAACCAATATACTCTCCTAGGAACCTCAGTAATTGGAGGGTGGGGGTGGAAAGGGGTGTCCAAGCAAATCATACAATGTAGGCTCTTCATGCTTCAGATCTTGGCAGAACTGCCCTGACCTTTGTGACATATCAAGCTGTGTGGTAATTATTTTCTTACATGTCTGTCTCCTGCTAACCTGTGAGATCCATAGCATAGAGTCCAGGTTTAGTTATTTTTATATTCTTGTGTTCAGCACACTTTACGTGTTACCCAGCCCATATTTAGGAACACCACTGGACTTGATTTGAATGGAGACTTGTAGGGAGCACTGTGTGCCCTTAGTAAAGGGAACAACACCAGCTCAGACTAAGGGCAGGCTGGAGAAGAGTGTGGACATTCAAAGGAGCCTTGGAATGTGCCTGTGGTGGTTTGCCTGCAGATAAAATAGCCGGCATTGTCAAAGATTCAGATGTTGAGTTGTGAAAGTATATGTTGTGTTTGGGGACCAGTAAGGCCAGGGTCAGCATGCCTGGAGCAAAACATGTGTTGGGGTCAGTGAGAGATGGCCCTAAGGAGGTTGAGGCAAGTTAGTTCTAGTAGTCTAGACACAGAATTCTAAGATTCCTGCCAGCATTTCGGAATAGAAAGTGGAGCACGTACTTCAGATATTTTGAAGGAAGACTGTCCAGTAAGATCTGAATGGTCCCAAGTGTCACCAGCATTCTTTTTCTGATGGCTGTGTAGATAGTGAGATCATAAAGTGATATACAGAATAGAGCAGCAAGAGAAGATTCTCCAGAGAATGAGGGGTTTGGCTTGAGGGATGTTAACCTTGAAGGTATTGAAGACTGGAGAGCACCTCAAAGGGGTGTGTACGTGTTTGAGGTTTAAGACAGTAAAAATGTGGCAAGGTTGAGGAAGCCTGTGGAAAAACAGCTAATCTTGAGCAAGAGGGATGAGCATGACAGCCCGCCAACAGAATAGTCAGAATGCATCCATTGCCCGGGCAAATATGTCTTTGAAATAAAGAGGGGAATGCAGAAGCGTGTACTAGGAGATGAAATAGGTTTAAGAGTGAACATTAAAAGTAGCAGCAGATAATGGGCTGGGTAGCTTCTTGCATATTTTCAAGCTCACTTTTTTGAGCACTGATGATTTCTTCCAAACAAGTTTGTGGATTTTATTGACTGGTTCACTTTTGTAAACTTAGGAAAGGAAGTTGATGCTCACTCTTGAGATCTCAGTGATTTCACTGCTTAGAGGAGCTCTGCCCACAAATCTTGGCTCCTAATGAGTCAGAAAGCTTGCCAAATGCCTTCTACCATTTTTCTTTTTTGGCACTGGAGATTGAACCCAGGACCTTGTGAATGCTAAACACATTCTCTTCCACTGATCTACACCCCAGCCCCATCCTCTGTTCTTATCAGTTCTTGGTATCATTGCCAAAAAATAAACTCACTGGTGAACTTGTGAAGACCCTGTCCATCTTTGCATGGTAGCTAGGGAAAGGATGCAGCACTTCCAAGTCCTGGGTTTATCATACTCTGAAGATTAGACATTCCCTTAGCTGTGGGCAAATTCCCAGCCCCGTAACTAAGGAAGTTATTTTTGTTAATCCGCACCCAAAGCATTAGACTTCTTGTGAAGTCCAGGAACAAACAGGTCCTTAGGTCCGGACCTTCAGTGCTGTGCTTCTGTGTGATTCAAGTGACTGTGAAAACCTTGCTTTGTGGAATGTTCTTGTTTCTCTGTCAAATTACTACTCTCTTGGGACTGGCTGTGTTTTTGTTGTGACTCACCTGTGCTGCTGTGGTTTCCTATTGTGAGTTTACCCTGGAATTTAAGTCAGTGTGATGGGTACACAGAGTACAGTTTCTTATATCCTGCTAGTAAAGTATTATCTTGGCTATGGTAAGAACGTGGGATACTGAAATAACATTTGACAATATAGAAATGGAGTGAGTTACTAAAATTCTGTGCTCTGGAAAGTAATTCATTCACTTCACAGATTGAGAGTGAATACTATGCAAGTCCTATGCCAGACACTGGAGGATTGTGGAGAGAGCGAGACATGGTTCCCGCCCTCAGGGTGTTGACAAAGGGGGAGGGTGGTGAGTCCTTCTCATCACATTTGTCTCTGTGATATGAGAAAACAAAACACAGTGAGAAACAATGGGATCTCAGAAGAGGCTGAGGTTATGAATACCAACTTGATGGAATTCTTTCTATATGATAAATGTAATTTTATAAGAGATGTATGCCCTTACATTGGTAATGGCCAGTCTTGGTTTAGTGTTGATGCTTTCTGACATTTAAGACCTCAGAAATAAACATAAGAAACACACATATGGATTGAGGTTTTGTTGTGTGTGTGTGTGTGTGTGCGTGTGTAAATAGAAATTGGCTGGTGTACCAGGAAGCAGAAATGGAGGATTCAGAGTATAACATGAAGACTGATGACCAAGTTGGAACAGATGTGTAGAAATACTGAAGAGGGCGGATGGTCAGTTAGGACACTGTGGAATAGTATTCTGGCGATCAACAAAGACAAGACAGAGTTTAGGTCTTTTAAGTTCATGAAAGGAACGTGGGGGCATCGTTCTAAGCAAGGCAAACCTTATTCTACCCCTTGTCTATCTTGAATTAGTCAATTCCAGTAATTTATTTATTTATTTTGGTACTGGGGATTGAACTTATTTGTCAAGTGTCTACTGCCAGCTTCCCAGCAGGTTATTTTAAGTGAAAAATCAGAAGGAAAAAAGAAACAAAAATGACCCTTCACCTTACTACCACCAAATAGCTTTCAGCATCAGAATTTATAACTATTCAGTGCTTTTTCTTTTTGCACATGTTTACACACATTTAATGGGGACAGTTTATACTGTTTTAGAAATCTCATTTCTAGCTGGGCACAGTGACAGGCACTTGTGGTCCCAGCTATGCCAGAGGATCACTTGAGCCCAGGAGTTTGAGACCAGCCTTAGTAACACAGGCCTTGTCTCCAAAAAGAAAAAATAAATAAAAGCCTATGCCTAATAGCCAGTAGGTACCTAGTTCGCAGATTTTTCTTTTTAAGGGTATGGTTCCTGTTTTCTTAGATTCTTACATTTTTCTTAGTAACATGGTTTTAAATGACTATAATATTCTATCATGAGAAGGTGCTATTGTCTTAGTCTGTATTTCTGTAACAGAATGCTACCAACTGGGTAATTTATAAACAATAGAAATTTATTTGACTCGCAGTCTGGAGATTGGGAAGTCCAAGATCCTGGCACTGGCCTCATTTCATGGTAGAAGGCAGAAAAGCAAGAGGGCATGCAAGAATAAGTAGGCAGATGGGGTCCAACTCACTTTTGTAAAAGCCTACTCTCCTATAACTAACCCAAGATATCATTAGTGTATTCCTAAGGTCAGGGCCCTCATGACCTCTCATTAGGCCCCGCCTCCCTACCATGTTGCATTGGAGTTTAAGTTTTCAACACAATTACTTTGGGGGACTCACTCAAACTGTAACTCATTCAACTGTATCTTCATAGTAGGAACAGTTTATTTCTTCAGATGTTTTGACTATTAAGGTAGTTTATTTTTTAGTATACTTAACAACTCCACATAGAAGAATTCTGAAAGTACATAAACTGGTTAGATAAGTTCCTGGATACATTCATCTAGATGGATCCTGGGTGGGGGAATTTTATTTAAGGCTTTGAGATTCATTGCCAAGTTCCCTGCCAGAAGCAGCATACAAGTCTATGCTCCTACTCTGAGCATGTGAGTTTTTCCGAAACTCTTGCCAGTATTTTGACATTTCTAACACTCTTTCCAAGTATTCATGTTTAGAAGGTGCAAAATGATATCTCATTTTAATTGATGGTGCTTGGCATTCAGGTGATCAGGTGAATACGAGATAAAAATGTTCCCTCCTTGAAATTACATCTTGATAATTTCAAGGAGTCAGAGCTTTGTGAATATCTAGATGAAGACTATTCCAGTTAGAGCACACAGCAAGAGGAAAGATCCTGAAGTGGAGCTTGACTGATGTGTCCTAGGAATAGAAAGAATGAAGTAAGGAAAAGGGAAATGGGAAATGAGGTTGGAGAGGTAGTGAGAGCAAGATCACAGAGAGTCTTGAAAATCATCATAAGGACTTTGGCTTTAAACCTGACTTAGATTTTGAGAGGATCCCCTATGATAGTTGAGAACAGGTTGAATGGAAGTGAGTTTGGGAGCAATGAGGAGACGCTGTAATCACAACAGAAGATACTGGTTTCTTGGATCAGGATTGTGCCAAAGGTAAAGCCAACAGGACTTGGTTGGTTGAGGGGTGAAAGCAGAGAGGAGAGGAGTGAAGGATGACCATAAACATTTGGTGTGAGCAGTGGAAAGATGGTGCTGACATTAACTGAGATGGCAAAGAATGATGCAGACATGGATATTGAGGGGGTAGGTATCAGGAATTCAATTACAGAGATCAATGAATAGTAGATATATAAAAGACAGTTCATAGAAGAAGTTTGGTGTAGGAATATCATTTGGGATTCAACAAATGAACACAGTGGCAAGAGGCTCTTTAAGAGATGATATATAAAGTTACCAGACTGGATGAGATCACCAAGACAGTAAGTGTAGAAGGAGTGGGTCAGGGGTACCTCTTGGGTACTCCCAAGCTTAAAGGGGTGGAAAGAGGAGCAGGAATCACAAAGGAGACCAAGAAAGGCCAGGAATATAGGAGGGTAATCAGTCCAGTGTAGCATCCTCAAAGCCAAGTAAATAAGCCTTTCAAGGAGAAAGAAGGGATCAACTGTGTAAGTATCACAGACAGAATATGGCAGTTGAGCATGGTTTGCAGCAGATAACAGACAACCCACCCAATGGGTTTAAGCCTGAAGGTCGTGTCTAACAGGAAGTCTAGAGGCAGGCAGATCCAGCTGCAGTGATTGAGTAATGTCATCTTTCTACTTTCTGGGCTTCCACTCCTCCTGCCTCAACCCCCATTGGCTAATCTCAGTGACTTTTCAGTTAAAATATGGTCGCTAAGAATTCCATGTGTAACAGCTTCTTGCCACTGTGTTCAAAGGCTGAAGCCAATCCTGGTGTCCCAGAGTAGGAGTTTTCTCCTGACATGCCTCTCTACATTTATCAGGGAGGAAAAATCCTGGTCAGCAGCTTACCTCCCAGTACTCTTATTCTTACCTCTTATCTGCGCAGACTGGATCACATGGTCCCTCCAAACATCAAGAAAGGTCAGGAAGCAATTATTTGACTTTTAAACCTTTCTATAGGATGTGAGCCATGGAGATGGGGATTGGGAAGCCAGGAAAGGTGTAAGACAAATTGAGGCTATGTTTAAAAAAAAAAAAATTCCTTTTACTGACTTTTATTTTGGGAGCATATGATTCTTGTTGATCTGGTCGTTGTTCTTTGTTTTACCGTATGCCTTTTAATTTTGTATGTGGTGATTTTAAAAATTTAAATTTTTATGCTGTCAAATATATCATTTCCCTAAATTTTTCCTGTTTTTATGCATAACAAGACCTTCCTACACAGAGAAGATTGGCCTATATTTAATTATTTTTTATAGTTTATTTTAAACCTTTTACTTTTTTATCTAATTTTAATTTGTTTTGATGGCTGGTGAGATCTAGGAGCTAATATTTGTATGGTATTATGTACCAGGCGCTGTTCTTTTTTTTTTTTTTTTTAATTATAAACTCCTTTAACTCTCACAAGGACCTATGAGGTAAGTACAATTATAATCACCCCATTCTTACAGAGAGGAAATAGAAACTCAGAGAAAGTAGGTAACATGCACATAGCTAGTGCATGTTGGAGTTGGGTTTGAACCCAGTCCATCTGGTCTAGATTGTCCAAATTTTAACCATTACCCTACACTGCTTCTCAAAACTTTTAATATATATATTTTTAAATTTATGGTATTGGGGATTGGACCTAGGATACTCTACTACTGAGTTACATCTCCAGTCTCCCCTGGCCCTTTTTGTTTTTGAGACAGGGTATCTCTAAGTTGCTGAGGCTGGCCTTCAACTTGTCATCCTCCTGCCTCAATCTCTTGAATAGTTAGTATCATAAGCATGCGCCACTGTGTCCAGTTCAAATTTTAACTCTTTGAAATTAAAATATCTTAATACCACAAATAAATTCATTTTGTGATTTTAAATTATCTCCTTTGTCCTATCCTGACTTCTTATATTGTCAATATTTATTAATAACTAGGTTATTAATCTGTCAATGCAGTTTTAGGCCCACAATTGACTATTTTATGCTTAAATAATATGCCTTATCAACTAGTTGCACAAATTCCTTTTTATATATTTTGAAGATTACAGTAAAATTTACACCATGTAGAATTGCCATTTTAGCCTTTTAAAAAATATGCTGTTTTTTGTGGAGTAAGGACAGTCATATTGTTGTGCTCTGTCCATCTTCAGAACTTTTTGTATCTGCCTCAACTGGAATTCTGTATCCATTAAACCATAACTCCCAAGTTTCTCCTTCTCCCAACCCCTGGCATCCAACATTCTGCTTTCTGTCCCTGTGATTTGAAAAGGGGGGTCTTACAATATTCGTACTTTTGTAACTACCATAGGTAACCTAGCATTGTGTCTTCAAGGATCATGCAGGTGTGTAGCATGCGTCAAAATTTCCCTCTTGTTAAAGGCTGAATAATAATCCATTGTATTTATGTACCACGTTTTGTTCATTCCTCTCTTTGTGAACTCTCTGAGTTGGTTCCACTTTTGGCTATTGTCAGTAATGCAGCTTTGGGATTGGGCGTTCAGATACCAGTTCAAATCCCTGCTTTCATTCTGGTGTACGTCTAGATGCGGAGTTGCTGGATCATATGGAAACACCATGTTTAATTCTTTGGAGAACCGCCACACTGTTTTCCATAGCAGTTACACCCTATCGTATTCCTATAAACAATGTACAATGGTTTTACTTTCTCCACATTCTTGCCAATACTTGTTGTTTTTTATAATAGTTGTCCTAATGGATGTGAGGTTGTATCATTGTGGTTTGATTTGCATTTCCCTAATGACTAGTGATGATGAGTATATTTGAATGTGCCCGTTGGCCATTTGTATATTTTCTTTGGAGAAATGTTTGTTCAAGTCCTTTGCCCATTTTTAAATTGAATTGTTTGGTTTGTTGTTCTTGAGTTGTGAATTTCTCATTTTTCTGTTATGGAATTTTTGGCTATTTTTATCTTAATTACAGACTAAAGTTTTTTAAAAACTTAATTGCTCTTTTAAAAGTACTTTATTGGAATAGCATTCAATTAAAATATTAATTTAGTGCATGTTTAACATATACTTATTTAAACTTCTTATTTTCCTATTTTTTATACTTTTCACATGGGATTACCACTTTTTAGTGAACTTCTTCACAGAAAGCTGTGAATGTGCAACTGTTCATCCTTGCTAAAGGACCATTCTTCTATCTTCCTGGTAGATGAAAAACCTGTTGGTATTGTGTAGTGTCTATTTTCTAGGCCACATATCTTGTTTATTTAAACAATGTTTACACACTAAAACATTTTCATTGAAGCTAAGTTTGTAGACATGTCCATTATTGTTAGTGAAAGTATGAGTTGGAAATGAACCTGTAGCCACTGTAATTCATTTTCCCAAAAATTGTTAATTTTTTATTGTTTTGGGTAGACTTTAATTTTATTATACTTCTGAGCTGCTGTACACAATTACTACAAAGGTCGCTTTCTCTATGTGGTTACATTTAAAAAACCCAAGTTATAATTATAAACAGATTCTTAAATTTTGTATTTTAACTGTTTAGAATTTTCTCTTCCTGACTCTTGTAGTAAGTGACTCTGCTGTGTGCATTTCTTATTAAGTTTTATATGTTACAAACTGACCTCAGTAATTTCCATTGTCTAGTTAAAATTTCCACCACTCTACCCCTGGCAGGTGCCCCAGACTTTTCTTACTTGTTTCCTTGATTTCCAAGTCTTCAGTCTGTTCTGCATTCCACCACCGCATGATCAGGTCCTGGTGGGAGTGCTGAAGAGGCTGCATAGCTCCTGTCCCCATCTTCTCACCACACTCACCCCCAGCAAGTAAGGTCTAACATTCTCGGCATGGCCTCTACTGCCACCGCTTTCTCAGCTGGAAACTACCCACCTCTCCAGCCTCATTTTCTTTTTCTGTGCTCCTACCAAGGAGTGCAAGCTACACAACAGCATATCTAATAAAAAGACATAAGGATTTTGCTAGCAGTTTATAATTTTCCCTGCGAACATGTGGTAGTGATTTCTGTGGCAAGATGTCAAGTGTTTCTATCACCACACATTTAAACTTTATGATTAGTTACTTTACTGGGTAAGCAAGTATATACTTGTGTAACACACACTTTCACATAAATCCATTGTCTATATATTTATTAAGATGAACTATGTCTTCTAATGTAGGTAATATAGGAGTTAATATTTTTATATTTAGATAATTGAATCTCCAAAACCCATTTTTTTTTTATCAACTGTAAAGAACAGCCAAGTCAGTTTTCCAATGCTGAATGCAGTTTTTCAGTGCTTTAACATAATTGTTGTATACAGAGCTCTCAATCAGGTGTTCTAAGATGGCTCTCCTAGTAAGTTCGGTGCTAGAGGAAAACATGTATGCTTCAAATCCAATAGACTCTGTTATAAATAAGGCAAAGTACAAATGTTTTCTTTCTTTTTCCCCAGGCAACAGATGGTTATAATTCATAGAATCAAAACAAATCTGTTGTCTGGATATAAGTCTATGCCAAATGTGTAAGCTTAAAATAAATGACTATGGTCAATAATATATCCATAGGTTGATCTTAAATCTTTTTACCCTTTACATCAGGATATGTTACCTGATGTGATGTGAACCCATAAAAGTCTTTTTTTTTTTTTTCAGAACTTTAAGAGAAGTTTCATTGATTTCACTTGTTGGAGATTTTGGTGCTTAGATTAATATAGTCCCTCAATTAGCTCAGTGTTGCCTTGTCTTTCTTTCAATATTGCTGATGATGTGTATGCTTTACTACTTCTTTATATGAGATCCACTTATATAACTACTCTAGGTCACCTTTACTATTAAACATTAGTACTTTGGTGAATGGTTAAGGTCTTTGGTGTATGCCCACTCTGTTTACCATTCTACTGTAAGAGCTTTCTCCTATTAAGAGGGAGAGCTCAAATTTTGAATTTGCCCACAAGCCTTGTTCTTCTTCCTTTAAATGTGATGCTGCTTTTTTGTGCACAGCAGAGGGAACATTGGGCTGGTGGTTAGGGATTCTGACTCACTGACACTAGTTAGACATGTGATCCAAGTAACCCCTTTAACCGCCTAGTTCTCTTATCTATAAACTGGGATTGTAATAATAATATACCACTAGGATTATTCTCAGCATCAAAAGAACTAGCTAGGAGAGCTGTGTGGTAGTGTGCCCCTGTAGTCCCAGGCCTTGGGAGGCTCAGGCAGGAGGATAACTTGAACCTAGGAGTGAAGGACAGCCTGGGCAACATAGTGAGACCCCATCTTAATAAAACAAAACAAACAAAACCCCCCACTAAATTTAAAAAGAGCTAATCTTTTGGTGAAAGGCATTACTTACTACCCTTATTGCTTATTATAATGATGGAATAAAGATGGCTTTTTTTCTTTTTCCAGCAGACTTTGCAGGGACTACAAGTTGCCATTAGGTAGAGGGGAGGGACATGGAGACTTGGAATGGCATTTGGGCTCTGGGGTAAGTGCACTTTTGGTGTAGGCTATGTGTAGAATCAGTAAAGGTCCAGGTCTCTAGTAATTCTGAGGCACGCTGAGTCTGTAAACTTACAATGCTTTCAGAAGCAGTTCTGTGAAGCATACCTTTCTGAAGAATAAGTGACTTCAAAACCTGTTGAGCCTTGACTACATTGGAGCTCTGGCCCCGGAAATTTTAATCTGTTACTTGCCCAGCCCTGCTCACTATTTCTGATGATGATTCATTAGAACGTTTCTGCTGAAGGTGTAATAGTTTGGTAAATTTTTATTCCCCAAATCAATTTTTCCTTTCCTCTAAAAGCTAGTAAAACTGATGGCAAATATAAATGAAAGATCAGATAGGTATTTGAATATCCGATATTTGCTAACCGTTTTAAAGGACTGAAGAGGCTTGTTCAGAGGGGTACAGTGCTTCATGCTTTCACGTGGATGATGAGGGAACACGTTATCTACATTTATTATTTACTCTTGGCATTGAAAGAAAAGTCAATTCAGCAAACACATGTTCTCACTCCATACTCCACACCAGTGCTAGGTCTAAGCTACAGATTTGAATAAGACGTTCTTCCTGTTCTCAGGGACCTTAGCAAGTAGTCTAGGAGACCTGTGGAATTAGTTGGTGGCAGAAGCAGGCGTGTGGGGTGAGCGCAAGGCAAGGGGTGGACCTCACAGGGAAGGGTGCCCTGGCAGGAGAGGCTCAACATCCTTAGGATTGTCAGCAGCACTTCTGAAATTTAATGTGTGTTTTCATTATCTGGGGACCTTGTTAAAATGCAGGTTATGGATCAGTAGACCTAGAGTGGAGCTGTAAGTGTGTCCTAGCAAGGATTTATGAGAGAATTATCAGCTGACCCTGTATTCACAGGGCAGAAATGGGAACTGGGTGAGGGAGCCCAGTTCAGTCACACAGAGGGCATAAGAGGAGAATAGAGTAGGATGACCTGGAAAAAGACAAATAAGGGTGTGTGTGTGTGTGTGTGTGTATGTGTGTACGTGTATGTGTGTATGTAGAGGGCAGGGGAACAAGGGAACAGCACTTGGTAGAAACCAATCCTAGGACTCCCTTTTATGCACTTAAAATTAAATATTAATTAAGAGAATTTAAAATGTCAGCATATTGTAGATAGTGGGAAATCCCAAACTTTAGCTTGGGGTCATGACCTTAATTTTCATGTTCAGGAGATAAAGGTGATAGAGTTGGAAGTGATGGAAGGATAGAAATGGTGTGCTCAACCAAGTGTAATAACACATGGTGTATCTGTATCCTGATGTCAGAACACTGGGTTGAATGGAGCAGAACAAACACTGATATACAAGAACACTATGGGGTGAGGCTGGTGATGGGGAGGCTTCCTGTTGGAGGCTTCAGATGCCTGACCTAAGTAGCTGGGGTTTTTTTTTTTCTCCATTAAGATGTGATTTTTATTACTGAAATCCCTAAGATAAGGGAATGAGCATGATTTTACTCACTTGTGGTGCCATTGGTAAAACATGACAATATTTTCTTCAAAGGTCTTTTTCTACCCTTGGTGTCCTTGGTGATACTAGTAGCATAGAGTGACCGATGGTATGGGGATCTGAGGAAAAAACACCATTGCAATGTTTTGGGCTTGTGAAAAAGGAAAAGTGGAGCTAGAATCTAGCATATACAGATGGGAGTTGAAACACCCAAAAAGGAATTTAAAACCTGAGTGGCACTGGGATCCAGGTGGGTGGTGCTGCAGGTGAGAATTTGGGATTCATCTGTGTAAGGCATGGAGTAAAGTAAATAAAAGAGACTCTTTAAGAAAATGAGTTTGAAGAGAGTTGTGATCAAAGACTTGAGCTTGGGCTGTGCTCGTGCCTTTAGTAGTAGGTCTGAGCATAAGCATGGTGTGCCTTCAAAGATGTCTGAGGATAGGAAACATGCATATTTCACAAGTAAGTGGAAACTTGCCACAAGGAAGAGTTTAGAAAGTGTGGTGTGGTATGTTTGGCAAGCTGGTGAGTAAAGATGAAGAGGTGGATCTTAAAAATACTAATAATGTAGCACCACCTGGTGTTAGGCATTAGGCATTTTCCAAATGAATTTTTTCTCAGATCAAATTGGTGTTTCTGTTTTGGTTGCTTTAAAATTTTTCACTTTTATAGTTTATTTGGTAGCCTAACATGTGCATTGAGTCATTTATTTTTGTATTAATGTACGGAGGGGGTTCATATCAATTTGTTTCTGCTTTGATTTCAACTTTGCTGAAAGCTTTCTCACAAGATTCTCTGATCTGTTTTCTACTTCAGAGAGGACGCGTGCACGTCAGTTACTTCAGGGTGCAGGGTTACAGCCACACTTCTCATAGCCTGATTGCCTCCTCATTTATGCTCTTCTGTCTCTAAAGCCTTGAAAATAAAAAGCCTGGGTGAAGCTTTCATCCTTCATCTGGAGTTACATGATCCTGAATATTCATTTTGTATTCTGACTCTGCAGATAGTGAAGAAGTTTGAGTTTACAAAACCGAATGTGCCAGCTTTCAAAATGAAATGTGCTTTTTTCTTTTTTAAATCCCAAGGAAAACCTACATGCTTGAAATCTGCACAGCCATCTTGGGTGAACTTGCCTAGGCCACTTCCCAAATCCAAGGCATCTGTGAAAAGTTCTGTGCTGCGGAGGACAGGAAGCAACCGGTCCATTGCCAGCACCCACAGTGATCTGAGCACCTACAGCACTAATTGTAAGTTGCTCTCGTGTCAAAATTGGGGGGTGGTTGGAACAGTATTTATATATTTTTAAAAAACAATGCTCTATAAACAAGTAATAGAATTTTTGATTCTGTATTTAGGAGAAAATCTGCATAATGCTTCTTTGGAATTGTTCAGAAAGTTTGGCAAGGAGTATGAATTCTTTATTAAACATTCTCTGTTGATGAATGTGCTTTGAAGCACTGAAATGATGATGTGTTGAGGCACCTGTTGTGTTTTTTCATGAAGGAGTCTGAAAAGCATCATTTCAGTCAGTGGTATTTTGGGGTTTAACAAAAGAATAGCAATGTAGAGGCTCTTGGAACCCAAGTGGAGCTCAGAGAGATTGTAAAAGACTTTCTTGTAGATGTATTTTGTATAACTTTTACTTTAGATGCTAGATTCATGCAGTATAACTAATATGCTGTAACTTCAAGCCTAATTCTAAATAATTGAAATAGAGCATATTTTTAAAGTTCTTCTGTTTTCTGTGTAAAAAGTTAATTAGTAAAGCAAATTAATTAAGCTTTCCTTTTCATTTGAAAAATGTAATGGAGTCAGCACTTATTTTTTCATTTCCTCCTCAAATTAACTCACAAAATAATTTGTGAACTAATTCAGACCCTCTTGGAGTGCCTACTCTGCCCAGACCCCATCATGATAGGTGTAGTGAGGAATACAGGATATCAATGAAACGGTCCTTACTGTAACACGTAGTTGAGGAGACCCATACATGTATACTGTGTCACAATACATTCTATTGTCATGTATAACTAAAATGAACAAATTTTAAAAAGTAATTGAGGAGAACGAAGACATTTACATTTGTGATCAAAATATCAGGTAAAACAAGATACAAACATGTGGGGAGGAGTGGAGGATTCTCTCCCTTTTAAGACCAAATCAGTTTCTTCTTTTTGGTGAGGAGATAAGGACAAAGTGGAATAATGCTTATTGAATCTTTCTGAATATAAAATAGTAGCAGGGCTACTATACATTATTTCATATTTTTCCCTCAAATGACGTCCGTTATCTTGTTTTTATATATGAAATAGTTGAAGCTCAGAGATGTTGTTACAGGTCCAAAGTCACACAGCAGGTATGTGACAGAATGGTTTATGAAGGATCAGTCATTGAGATAATGACAGCACATTTCTGACAAGTCACTTAAACAGCAGTAGCTGGTCTCATACACAAATTTAAGTAGCAGCAAATGAACACATTAGCAATACTGGAATATATTATCTAAATCTTAACAGGACTATGATCTATTTATTAGTTGAATTTGGGGCAAACATCAGAAGGGTTTGCATGCAACCGATTATTCTCAGAATTTGAAAAGGTAATTCACACGTGTATTATTTTAAGATTATTTCCCTTCCAGCCTTCTTTGTTCTACAGTGTGAATTTTAAAAACAAACTGCCAAAACAGAATCACCAAGTACCCGCAGAGATAGGGTTTGTGACACTGGACTGGAAGCAGATGCATTTTCTAGTGCTGTCACCCAGCGTTTTCCATCGACAGCCATGTTGGCTTGGACACTGCCTCAGGACCATGTCTGACACTCCTAAGGAGGCTGTAAAATGCTTTTGTCATTCCTTTTTGTCTGTTAACAAAGGGGTTCACCATACACCCACAGAGCTGTCTAGTGGCGATGTGTCTCTGTTGCAGATTAAGCATTCAAATCAGTGAGTCTCTTTCTTAGTTTGATTTGCTAGCTGGTTTAATCTGTTTTGTGTAGTGCCTTGGAGCGCACAGATTTTTTTTTTTTTCCTCCCCTCCATTCTAATTCACTAAGAGCAAGCATGAGGGACACGAGAGTGAGCATGGCTGCAGTTTTTCCTGATTGAGCTTGCTTTGATCCTTTTAAATGACTGTACCAGGAGGATTTCGCAGTTGTACAGAAACTGATATTTCTTCAAAAATCTTTATCAATTCTTCACTCACCCCACCGGCTGGTTCAGAGAGGCACTATGATGCTACCTTATTGACACTGCTGGTCGTGGGATCCTACAGCCTTTGTATAATCCCTTTGTTAGCTACGTTTACTGGGAAAAGAAGTAGGTCGATGATTTCTGGTTTGATTCTTTTCTTTGTAAGCATGCTTGAATTTCTATTCAATAAATTGGTCTTAGGACCTCTTGATTGTTATCTTTGTAACTTGTAATTTGTGTTAACTATAGTATTTCTTAGGCATATTTAAATATATTTAAGATGTGAATACTTCTGTATAGAACAAATTTCATTGTATATTTTGTGTATTTTGAGATTCTTATTAAATGTAATTTAGAAGCATTGTCAGTATTCTTGGCATATAAAATGATGCTATTCTCAAAGACTATTTGATAGTTTAATTTCTTATTAGTAGCTTTTGTATATGTAGTTTGTGGTTGTACAAATATAGAAAAATACTTCACTACAATTATAATTGAAACATCACATCTTTGATTAATTTCTTCAATTATAATTAACACGTGTTTCATATAAAAGTACTAAATGTGCAAATTTTTAAAGACTACCTCAAGATATGCAAAAACTAATTTTGATTTGGAATTTTCCTGCTTCTCAAAATGGAGGGTCATGTTAGGAAATAATCTATTGATTAGTGTTTTGATTCTTATTGGCTTAAGCATTTGAACCCTTTTAAAGGATGTTGTTTTTTTGCTTTGTTCATTTCTTTGTGATGTGACAAATGGTGGCAGCATCATTTAAGAACTTCTGAGGTGTAGTGTAGTGCTATTGTGAAATTAGCATCTAGTCCTCAGTACTTTGGGACCCTATAGAAATAACATAAATGAATGAAGATGTGTGTAAGACAATAATTTTTCTTATTTCAGAGTTTTGGCGGGCATTTTATATGTGTATGTTTTTAAACATAGAAAGATTGAAAGTCATGAAGATGGTTTCCTTTGGATATTAGCATAAAACATTGCACAATAGTTTCTATAACCAGACACACTCATTTATTGAGGTTAAATATCATAAGCTCTTTTTAGAGTCAGATACCTAGCATCCAGTTTTTAAGACCTTTAAAGTAATTGGATAAGGATAAATGATATATTCTGGGTGTTGAATACAGTTGAAGGTTTATAGAGCATTGTGCAATTTAGGTCTTGAGAGAGTGTACAATTTTGCCACATTGGCAGGAATCTGAAGTCCAGAGACTTCCTTCCCTTTTCACTTCGGCCACAAAAGCATGTTTATTTTTGAGGGCAGATGGTGCAGGGCAGTGTATGAGATGCAAACTGAAGCTGTTTGCATTCTCTTGGAAATAGATCAGAAGACTAAATAAAGAAATAGGTGTTCTTTTCTATCACCTTTATGGCTAGCCCTGGCTGCCTGGATGCGGGGTAGGGGTGGCACATAGAAAAGGACACTCACCTCAAGCTCATCCTAGTTTCCCTGCCAGTTCTGGTGAAGTTGGATGATCATTCTCTTTGCCTCAGTCTTCTCATCTGAGGAATGAGAGGGGAAGGGCTAGATCATCTTCAGAAGCCATTCACAGCAAATGTCTGACTGACTTTATTGCCTTCATTGCAATAAGAGGGTGCCTGATAGTTTGGAAGGAGGGTGTTCTGAGTTGTTCAGGTGATTAAGCCGGTAGAGAGAAGGAGTCTTGTTTACCCTGTTTTTTGTTTGGTTGTCATGGCAGGAAAATGGCAAGTGAGTATGAACTTGCCCGCCAACATTGGTCAGTTGATAAGAATCTCCAGGAAGTGCAATGCTGCCACTTTCTCAGGCTGCTTCCAGGCTCCGAGGGGAAGCTTTGTTTGACTAGTAATGTCTGCCATAGGTGACGAGGCTGGGAGAGGCAGCCAGCTCTGCATCACAAGCTACATTTCTACTTATGCGCTTATGTGTGGACTGTTTAATATGGAAATTTAATCCAGAACACTTTTTTGTTCCCCTTGTTTTTCTGATGTATATGTGAGACATTCTCATTATTACAAAGTTGAATATTTTGCTTTTGAAATCCTAAAGCTTAGGCTTTCAGTAGTGATTTGATTTTAAGCCAGGTGGGCAGATGATCTGGCACAGTGGGGAGTGTGAAACTGATTCACAAAAAAATTCAAGAAATGAACAGAAGGTTGGCTCTGTGTGTATATACATAATTCAGTAAACAAAAAACCACACTAATTTCAAATATATGCTAGAATGTAGTTAATTTACACATAAACTGGACTGATAAGTTTTTGTTATTTTTGTTGTTTGGTTGCTTTGCAGTGCTGGGAATCAAACTGAGGGTCTTGTGCATGCTAGGCTGAGCTACAGTCCTAGCCCCTGATAAATCCTTTTTCTAAAAGTAAAATTATTTCTTCTGCTTAGACTTTGAGAAGATTGTTTCATTTTCTTTTTTGATTGTTTTTTCTCTCTCTCTCTCTCATTTCATGTGAAGCACATTTTGCCTTGGGGAAATGAAAATAAATATTCCGGAGAGTCCATTACTTCAGCATAATTTAGATAGGACTAAAGATGACAACATAATTCTAAAACTACATATTAGAGCTGAGACTTGAGTGATCACATGTAGAATTCACATATTGAATCCACAGTTCAAGTGTCCTGGGGTGGTCAAGGCCCCAGGAGCACTGTGCCAGGATGATTCTGAGGATGCATCTGGCCTTCGTAGGTCTGAGTACCGTGATGGGTTGGTGGGTCCATGTGTTATAGCACAGGGAGGCAGTGGCCAAGTCAGGACCAGAGCTTGAATATCCCAGCTCCTGGTTCCATTGCTTGAACATTGGTTATGTTTCTCTTACTATATCATTGCCACCAAAGAGTTCCTCATCTGGGAATAATAACTCTGGATGAGGAAATGTTTAGATAGCATCAGGATACCATGCTGCCATGTTAGGAACCAAAATAGAAAGTAGGAGAAATATTTTAAGGGCATCATGCCTCATCCTTCAAGATGGCATTGACTAAAAAGCAAGAGCCAGCTGGAGTAGAATGTTTTGAGAATTGAAAGGTATTTGGGTGTTGGGTCATAAAAGTATGTTCGGGGTAACAATTTGCCTCACTAAGTGGGATTCATATATAATGGATCACCATACAGTATATATGTATATTTTTACCTAAATATGTAAGTAAGCCATAAAGATACAAAAGTGTTTGTATCTGAGTAAGATGCAGACATTTTATGCTTGAAATATGAGTTTTAATTCTTGTATGTCCCAAAGCTGATGAGGGATCTGGTGCTAGGGGCTGTTGTATTGAGCTTGTTTTGCATATGATAGAGAATTAGCAGACATGAATGTCACACCTCATGACAAATATGTCCTTTGCTTCAGTAAGAAATATTTTTACTAAATTCTTTTGCGAAGTGCAGGTCTAAAGCTTAGAGAAGAAAAGCATGAATGCAGAATCATACAGTTTTATATTATTTTCATAAATTTAATGGAACACGTGGCTTGATTTGTTTGCTGCTAAATATAACAAAAATTGCTTACAGAAAAGCAAGACTAAAATCCTAATTGTTATTAATCATGGTTAAGATTCTAATAACATCATTTTCTTCCTTTATTGGATTCAATTTTACAAAAACTGGAATGCTCATTGAAGCCTGATAACCATTTTATTAGAAAATAACCTATGAAATTTTGAGTCTGTCATTTTAAGACTATAACATTCCCTGTACATCTACTAGAAAGTGATGTTGAATTTTACAGTAGTAGCACCTTTAGGTCTGTCATTTCCCTTAGCTTCCTGTCAACTTTTGGAAAAACAGGCTCTAGGTGCTGGGGAAGGTGAGAATTGGAGAAAAGGTCAGGAAAGTGACAGCAGCTTGTCAGCAGGAGGGAAGGCTCTGAGTGATTTGACCTAATATTAGAAAAGTTATCTGTGCACAAGAAGAATTCACAGATGGCTTATTGTACAAGAATTGGATGAGGATCAGGGGAGCATAATTGCTTGGTTTTTTTTTTTTTTTTAACAAGTTTCCAGTGTGACAGTTATGAGCACTATTGTAGGAATTAGGATAGTTTTGCCTACAAAAACTTTCTAGCTATCTTCACATTGATAATGTATTTGTAAACAAGGTAAACATCTTAACCTTTGCTGAAAGTGTAAGGTGAGGGAAGGCATCAAAGAGGTAATTAAGAAATGTGTTAACATAGGGCCGAATAGCAGAGTAGCATTAGATGTTGAAAATTATTTAAAAACAATAAAAAATCGGGCTGGGGTTGTGGCTCAGTGGTTGAGCGCTTGCCTCGCATGCAGAGGCACTGGGTTCGATCCTCAGCACCACATAAATAAATAAAATAAAAATATTGTGTTTATCTACAACTAAAACAAATTTAAAACATAAAAATAAAAAATCAAGTCTATTGGTAGAGGAGAAACTTTTCCATGTAATATAGAAGGTGATTTTTATTTAGGTCGGAGTCCCTTTGATCTTTTTTGCTTTGGGGCTAGGCACCTTTATAAGAGATCAGCTGTTGGCATTTCAGATTCTTGCTGCAGCAACAAGGGATCATAACCAGATCTCATGTTGGAATTTAGAGTTTTGTCTGATTGTTCTTGTGTCATTAATGTAGCTGGCTAGCTGTACTCTGCCTTGTACCTGTGGAGATGTATGCTTCTCCTGTCTGCACCTTGGGCATGATTGTTACGTAGCATGGGTAGCCATAGAATCTACCTCCCAATTTTTATCTGGGATGAAGGTTGAACTGTACAAGATGCATAAGCTTGGATAATGCCAGGCAAGCCAGAATGTATGGTCACACTGGTTATAGCATTACTTTGTGTCCTTGAAGATACAAGATTGAAAACATGAACTCCCTTTGTATATCCAACACTCAGTAATGACCGGCACATTATAGGTGCTCAATGAGCATTTGTTGATTCAAGGAAGAAGGAGTAACTGTGAAAGATTGATACTTTATTTACTTATGAAAAGTACTTTTCTATTTTATTACAGCTGGTAATGCTGCTGCCATCAAGTATGAGGAGAAACCTCCAAAACCAGCATTTCAGAATGGCTCAGGATCCTTATATTTGAAGCCTTTGGTACCCAGAGCTCAGGTGCACTTGCTAAAAACTCCTCCAAAAGGTATGGTCTTTAGTATGGATAGAAGGAGAGTAAGACATGTAGAGTCCTTGACTTGTAGGAAGTTAAAATTTGACAATTAGGTTTATGGTATATTTCGCATTAAAAAAAAAAAGGTATTGAATAAGGAGATAGAATACATTTGACACTGAGAGAGTTGTTCTTGTTATGAGATTTAGTAGGTTCTGTAAATAAAACCTGTTATATAAAAGTCCACAGGTAAAAGAAGGGTATAAGGTGAAAGTAGCAAAAGTTAAGAGTTAAATTATTGTAACACTCTAGAGCATGAGACATAAAGGAGTAGAAATTTGATTTGCTTTCTGTCAGTGTTTCATGGTTATTAATTTCTTATCTTTGTTCCAAGACCATGTTCATTTCTCTCTGCTCTTTATCTCTAATCTTTCCTATGTCACTCACTATAATTGCTGTAGCTGCTAAGAATAATTCTTTGGGTTTATAAAACATGCTTATATATTCTTCACATGTATATACTTCACATGCAATGTTTTCACATAAGTTTCTCACAGTGGGTATAACACACATCAGAAGTCTTCCTTGTTCTAACAGTATTGGGCACATACTAACCACCTGATAAGTAATGGCTATTATTATGATTCAATAAAACAAACAGCATCAAGCTGTTTCATATGAGATAGGGAGGGGGAGATGGGAGGAATAGGGTAGGGAGGTGGGAGAGGAAGGAGGGGACACCGAGTTAGAAATGGTGGTGGAATGTGGTGGACATCATTATCCAAAGTACATGTATGAAGACACGAATAGTGTGAACATACTTTGTATACAACCAGAGATATGAACAATTGTGCTTTATATATGTAATACGAAATGTGACATTCCATTGTCATATATAACAAATCAGAAAAAAGTCTTCTTTGTTCTTAGTGAATTGAAAGATTGCTTAACTGAAAGAATAAATGTAAATGAGAGAATCAACCCACAAAATGAGACCTGTTTTTATATTAGAGAATTTGGAAAACAGAAACATGAAAAGTCTTTGTTGATTCTGTCAGCCACCAATTACCATTACATTTCCTTCTAATTGTTTTCCTATATATATAAACAAGGTTTTGTTTTTGTTTCAACAATATCAAGATCATAGTGTATTCATCCTTTAGTATCTTGCTTTTTAGTAATTAATAGTATATTGTGAGAGTTTCTTTCACTTTTAATGGTGATGTACTTTCCATTGTATGGTGGTCTAGTTAGTTTATATTGGATAGTATCTGACTTCTATTGTGGTACATAATACTGAGATGAACATCTTTCAATATGAATCATTGCTCATTGTTTCAGATTCTAATTACTTCCTCCTGATATTCTTGAAAGGAGAATTACTAGGTTTAACTGTATGAATCTCTTTGTTAGTATGTATTTCTAAGTAACTTTCTAAAAAGGAGTTACTCTCTAACAGTAGTATGAGAGTATCCATTGCTCAGCATTCTGAACAGTTTAGTGTATTTGTGCGTGTGTGTGTGTGTGTCTGTATGTATATATCTCCGTGTATTCGTGTGTGTGTGTGTGTGTGTGTGTGATCATGTGGTAACTTAAAGGTAATGGACCTATTGACTGTTTATCAACACTTTCTTCTTGCTACCTAATTGAAGAGACAATTGCAAGTATTAGAACAAAAATTCTTGAGTGTGCCATCCGTTTCTCATTTGTCCATGCTCTTAAATACATTTCTGAGGCGTCAAATGGCCCTTTCCTGGGATAGCATCAGGATGTGAATTGTAGTTTTTATTGATGATGATAAAACCCCATAATGTGCACAACAGTGACTGAAAAAAAAAAAAAAACTGTCAAACTCTGATACTGTGGTAACTTTCAGAAAAAAACTTAGAGCTTCCCCTGATGATTTTGTGGACCAGGGAACTCCAGTATTCTGAAGTACCTCACCATTTAATTTATAAGTTTTATATCACAGAGGTTTGATTTGAAGGGGAATCAGTGCTTTCCATTTATAACGGTCACATATTTGAAGAGATAATCATCTTCTAAAGTTCCCTAGATAGAATATGGCAGCTAGTTTTAACTGGTAATTGGCAGATGGTTATGGGCTAGAAATACTGATAAGCAGAGTCCTCGCAGTTTTCTTCTGCCAGTTGCCATTCCTGGTTGTATTTTATACTGTATCAGTTTGGAGAAAATGCATTAAGTGTGCTTTTCTTCACAACTGAATAGAAGTTGGCACTTTGAGAAGGCACACTAGTCTTTTATAAAAAGTCTGGCCCCTTTGCCCTGATAGCAATGGGAGATAATACTATGTGCTTAGAAAATGTGTGCATTCAGTACTGTTTTTTAAATAATCTGCACATCCATTTACTTTTCATAGTTCAGTGACATTAAAAAAATGAACTTTAGCTGTTCTTGATTTTAAAAAATAATGTGGCTTGGCCCATTAAAACTGCCCACTTAAAAACTGTAATTTGTGATGAGTTCATATCACTCTTAAACTATTATTTTGGATCACACTTGGAATATCATTTACTTAAAACATGCTTGATAAAAAGTGATTTCATCTCAGTAGTATTTCTTACCTGAAACCTAAAGTTTAGGTTAATGGATTGTTTTTGAAAATAAAACCATTCTTATTACAAAATAGTTTGGTTTTTGTGTGGTATTTCCAATAAAATATATGTGCATTTTACATATATTTCTTTTATGTTTTAGGTCCTTCAAGAAAAAACCTATTTACAGCTTTCAATACAGGTGAGTGACCACTTTAAATATTGATGGAGAAAAAGAATCTTTTTATTAAGTCATGTTATCATTAAAATTACTTAAATTTATTTAAAGCAATTGCTCACTCGTATGCTTATAAATAGAATTTTAGACTTTGAGGTATAAATAACTGCTTGTGATGTGGACCTACAGATTGTTAATATTTGGGGAACATGATTGACAAGACACCTAATACGTTAAAGGACATTTTATAAATAATGGGTAATTTCAGTTTAAAAAAATGATTTTGTTAATATGGTTCATATGAACTCTGAAAGTTCCCTAGGTAGAATATGGCAGCTAGTTTTAACTAGTAATTGGCAGATGGTTATGTGCTAGAAACACTGATAAGCAGAGTCCTCACGGTTTTCTTGTAGTGTCTTATAGCTTCATGCCAGTTGCCAAATTATCCAAATTTTTTTCCAAATAAATTGGATATCCAAATTGGATAATCTTAAATTGCTTAATCTTAAATTGCTGAATAGTCTCCAAATCTGGTTTTAGCCCCTTTTGTCAGCTCAGCAGCTTACATTTTTCTGTTGGGCACACATCTCTCTCCAGTGGCCTGTAACTTCAGTCATTTGAATCAAATAGAATCAAAAACTTTTGTGTCTCAAAGTCAGATTTCACAAAGTGGATTCACTGTAATTTGTATATACTCTATGCATCTGATCAGGTCCCCCACGTACTATTCTGCAGTCTCTATCTTTACATACAGTGGATTCTAAGTCCTTTGCAGATTAGGGCAGGAAATCAGGAGAGAGAGGGGGGCACTGTTACACCACCCTGACCATAGTTTATTCATTGTCTCTGACAATGTCAGATCAGGTTGCAGTTGTGAGCCCAAAATGAGCAATGGTGTTGTCTTCAGGGAGCTGACAGGGTAATCAAAGAATTGGCTAATAAACATGAATCACAACTACAGTAAGTTCTAGGAAGGCAGGAAGGCTACGTGAGGTCTGATTTGAAGGATGCAATCTAGTGAGGAAAACCCAGGCAAGAAGTTAAATTTTTGAGACTCCTGTGTAAAGAAAATAGGGCAGATGACAGTGCACAGGGAATAACTAGAATCTTTGAAGACACACCAAACACACTCAGTTTAATAAGGCAGAGCAATGTGAGAAATGCTATGAAAATGGTTAACCTTTTGTAAATTCTTGAAGCTAGAAAAGACAGCCATGCAGAATGATTTAAATTCTAAAGGTCCTCAATAGCCTGAGTTTGAGTATATATGGTTCTAATTTTAAAAATCAAAAGAAACTACTCTATGTACACTGAGGTTTTTATTTTCTTTTTTAAAAATTTCTCGCACATACTAACATTTAGAAGAAAAAGATAGCTTTGTTTATGCTGGAAAATCAGTTAACCATTATCAAGAGAGCTGGATCATGTGATAACTTTGTATGTAACATGTTTGAGAAACTTCCAGACTATTTTCAAAGATACTGTATCATTTTACATTTTACACCAGCAGTGTTACAAGGGGTTCAATTTTTATTGCTATTTTCTGTCTTTTTGGTTATAGCTATCCAACTGGCTATGAAACAGTATCTCATAGTTTTAATATGCATTTCCTTGAGGCCTAATGATGTTGAGCATCTTTTCTTGTTCTTATTGGCCACTTGTGTATCTTCTTTGGAGAAGTGTCTATTCAAATCCTTTGTCCATTTAAAAAAAATTGGATCATTTGTATTGTTGAATTATAGGAGTTCTTTATATTTTGAGGTTATTAGACCCTTGTCAGGGATATGATTTGTAAATATTTTCTCCCATTTTGTGGACTATCTTTTCACTTTGTTGCTAGTATTTTGAAGTACAAAAGTTTTTGCAAGGTCCAGTTTATCTGTTTTTTTTTTCTTTTCTTTTTTTTTTTTTTGCTTTTGTATCTTAGAAACTATTGCCTAATCCAAGGTCATGAAGATTTATGCTTGTTTTCTTCTAAGATTTTATTATTAGCTCTTACACTTAAGTTTTTGATCCATTGAGGTGTTCTGCTTTTATTTTAGTGCTGGGGATTGAACCCAGGGCCTCACACATACCAAGTTATGATAAACTCTTGAGTTCATTTTTTTTTTAATATGGTGTGAGGTAGGGGATCCAACTTCATTGTTTTTCATGTGGATATGAGTTGAAAAAAAATTTTCCCTCCATTAAAATGTTTTAGCATCTTTGTCTTAAATAATTTGCTATAAACATGAGGATCTATTTCTGGACTTTAAATTGCATTCTGTGGATCTACATACATCTATCTTTGCCAATACTACATTGTCTTGATTATTGTGATGTAGTCAAGTTTTTGAAATCGGGAAGCATGAGTGATCCAACCTTGTCTTCTCTTTGAAGATTGTTTTGGCTCTTTTGGGTCCCCCTGGAATTTTCATATGAATTTTATGGCCAGCTTATCAACTTCTGTAAAGAAATCAGCTGGGATTTTGATAGAGATTGCATTGAATCTGTAGATGAATTTGCAAACTACTGCATCTTAGCACTATTAAGTATTCTAATCCATGAATATAGGATGTTTTTCCACTTATGTGTTCTTTGATTTCTGAAATATTTTATAGTTCTCAAAATATGAGTTTTGAACAAGTCTTTTGTTAAGTATTATTGTGTTTGACTTTTCTGTGCTTTGTGTGCTGTTGTAGATACGTGGCACAGTGAAGTGGCTAGTTAAATTAATCTAATTCACCTGTTTTGCTCTATATTAAATATCAAGCTTAGAAAGACAATCTTAAGTCATGTCTCAATTCTGTGATCATATGAACTATGATAAGAATATTTCTCTCAGACATAGTAGATTATAACCCTCGATGTATTCTTCATTTACTATAGAGAAATGCTATAGCATCAGGCTTATTCCCTTGTTAGGTTGTAGGACTGACATTGTACCTTATTTCAGTGACAGAGTTTATCAGAATGGCAAATTTATGCCTGATTATCTGAGGAAAGAAATAGAAAGTACTGTGGGCTTGTTTGACAAAGCCTTTGACCTTGGAGTAGAAATGGGCAGAGTTGTGTAACACCTGACTGAGTAACCACTGACATTTTTAACTTAATTTTAATCAGTTTTCTAATTGAAGTATCATCCTTTTAAGAGGTTGACATTGATCTAGATTGTGTGGTACATCCATGTATTTTCCTAAAATCACAAACATGACTATTCTAGGTTCTTCTACTTGATTGTTAGTGTTGTGACTTAAGACTGACCTGGTATTATGAATCTAATGAGGAAAAGTCTCCACGTGTCATTTTTGGGAGGCACAGCTTTGATGCTAAGAAGTGGTGTCCCAGTAGCCAATGACTTTAGGTGGTAATCCTCTTCAATGATAGTTTTCTTTTTCCATATAACTGGAAGGGTGAATTGCTAAGGCTTTTTTTTTGCCCCCCTACCATGATATTTTGTGACAGCAGATCCCCCTGACTTTCTTCATATTCTGCTGGCAAATCATTACATTTTAGATGATATAAAAACCATTGTATTAAATCATTATACTAAATCTTTGTACTAAACCTTTGAGATCATTTTATTTTTCTGAACAGCAAGTAGTGGCAAAAGTTACAGGTGACCAACTTCATATCCTTTAATTTTAGGAAAATAATCACCTTTAACTATAGCAGTTTGCCAGATTCCAAAGAAATTTAGCAAGCAGAGGTTTAGAAATTACCCTTCAGGTTATTTTATTGTGATTTTTTAAAAATACAATTCAGATAGCTTAATATCATTTTTATTTCTTAATACATAGTGATCAATTTTTTCCCCCTGGTACTGGAGATTGAATCCAGGGGCACTTAACCATGGAGCCATATCCCCACCTCTTAATTTTTATTTTGAGACAGAGTCTCACTAAGTTGCATAGGGCCTCTCTAAATTGCAGAAGCTGTCCTCCTGCCTCAGTCCCCTGAGCCTGTGGGAATACAGGCATGTGCCACCACACCTGGCCACAGTGATCACTTTGAATGAAGGTCACATTCAACATATGTAGGAATATTTAGCAACTGCTCTTGAATACTTGGAGTGCTTCTATATTTCATTCATAATGATTCTGCGATGAACAGCTTTACACTTGGCACTTTCAAAGTTTGGAGAATTTTCTTGTGATTGATTATTAAAAGTAGCATCAGTAAACATACACATATGTTAGTCCACTTAAATAACAATGTTGTTTTCTAAAAGCTTTGTGTCAGTTTGTGCCATGATTGACAATGTGAGAGTGCTGGCTTCACCATCTCCTGATCAACACTGGATATTATTTAAATTTTTTTGACTGATATGTAAAAATTTTACATAATTAGTCTAGTATTTAATCAATTATTTTGAAGGAATTCCCTTCTCCCATAATACAGGAGAGCAGGAAGAGAGTGAACTTGTGAGGCACTGGGTGCTGGTGTAAATCTTGGGCCTGACACTTTCTATTTGCATACTGACCTCAGGCAAGTTGCTAAGCCGCTCCAATTCTCACGTTTCTCATTTCACAATATGGGAATATTTAGGGAGTAATTTCCAGTATGGGAATAACTTGGAAGAGGTAGGATTTCTATATTCAAGGTCCTCAGACAGTGGCTCCTTCTGCTGTGAGGGATGGTGATGACCATGCTCTCCATGGCTCTTATACTTCTAGTGGCTTATTTTTAGAGTTCTTTTCCAGGAAGTTGGGTTATTTTGAATCCATAAAGCCAGCAGGAAAGACCTCTTAAACTCAAGAGGCATTCTCATAGGGTCTAGCTGTTGTAATTTATTTAAAGGTTATGATGCTATAAGATTCTGGGCAACATTGACTCTAAATAAACTTGGCTTACTGTTTACAAGGAAGATATCGCATGTACCGCAGCATAATATTATGATGTTGGTTCTGCCACACAGGGAAGCTATCTGGGACACCAGAGGCATCTGAGTTGTTTCTTCTGCTCCCTGATTGTTTTGCCCAAGATCGTCAGTCTCAGGTGCCAGGGTGTCTGCCCTGGAAAATACACATGCACTTTTCCTTCTATACCCATTTAGTCAAGGTAGCACATGGCAGGGTGGCTTTTTGTAGCTCCTTTTCCCAAGTATTGGAAAGTGGTTTAAAGTTGCAACCCTGCTCTGATGAGGTGGTGCCTGGATGAGGCTCACTCTCTCTGTTGCCATAGGATTATAATCATGTGCTTTTCATATTTAATAGGCAGATGCGGGGCTGGGGTTGTGGCTCAGCAGTAGAGCTCTCATCTAGCCTGGGTTTGATCCTTAGTACCACATAAAAATAAGTAAAATAAAGGTATTGTGTCCAAGTACTTCTAAAAATTAAATATTAAAAAAAGGCAGATGCTATTTAGATACATGATAAATTTGCTGTTTTGAATTAGGAAGTAGGTGGGGAATGGATTGTTTAGTAAATCTTGATACAATAACTGCCTTTTAGAAGGAGCTAGATCTCTTCTTCACCTGTATTCCAGATGGGATTAGTTTTAAACACAAAAGTTAAAATAATAAAAGCACTAAGAATGTAGTCTTGAGTAGAAAAGGCCTTTCTGGGAACACTGTTATAATACTAACACTGTATTAGTAAATGTAGCTGTTTTAAGCTCCTCATCTGTTAAAATCATTATAAATAAGCAAAGAACAAACTGAGATATCAGCACCCTATTTACTCTATGTGGAGCTCTTTGAAATCAGCAAGATAGACAACTCCACAATAAACACCAAATGGGCATACTATCCAAAGAGACCAAGAGTCCATGCAATTCCCATTAAAATTCCGATGGTGTTTTCTTTACAGAGACGGGAAAAAAAAATCCTAAAACTTCTTTGGAACCATATAGAACCAAAATGGCCAAAGCAATCATAATTGTTTTGTAATTGTAATTTTAATTACATAATTGTAATTGCCACAAGCTAAAGGCATCATAGTTCCTGATTTCAAAATATATTACCAAGCTACAGTTATTAAAACAGTATGGTCTGACATAAAGTTAGGCATATAGTACAGTGGAATAAAATAGCCAGAAATAAATCTGCATGTATGGTCAACTGTTGGTTGACAAATGTGCCAAGAATACACAGTGGGGAAATGATAGTCTCTTCAACAAATGGTGCTGGGGAAATGATACCCACGCGCAAAAGGAAAAAAGTAAACCCTCGTCTCACACCGTGCACAAAAATAACTCAAAATGGATTAAAGACTTAAATGTAAGTCTTAGAGCTATGAAGCCCTCCTGTGAAAACATAGGAGGCGAAAGCTCATGACGTGTTCTTGGTAATGGCTTCTTGGTATGACCCCACAATCACAGGCATCAAAAATGAAATTAGACAAGTGGGACTACACCACTAAGACTTTTCCACAGACCAGAGGGAACGGTAGCATGAAAGGCAGAACGGGAGACGATATTTGTGAAGCATGGCTGTGATAAAACAATATCAGGATCTGGAAGAGAAAGTCACCCTCAAACATTCATTGCAGCATTACTCATGGTAGTCAAGGTGTGGGAGCAATCTGAAGGCTATCAGTGGATGAGGATAAAGAAAATGTATACGTGGACATTGTAATGTTCAGCTTTCAAAAAAGAAGAAAATCTGGCCTTGGAACAATGTGGATGAACCTCGAGGAAATTATGCTGAGTGGAAATAAGTCAGTCACAGGGCAAATGCATGATTCCCCTTACACAGGGTGCTTAATCACAGAAGCATAATGCAGCACGGAGGTCCTGGGCACTAGCAGGTGGTTGCCAGGAAATGAGAAGTTGCTTTTCAAGGGGAATAGATAGTTTCAGTTGTTCAAGATGAAAAAGATCTAGAGATCTGCTGGACAACATTGTATGATATTGTAAACTTAAAATTTTGTTGAGCCAGGTGCAATGGTGCCTGCCTGCCTGTAATCCCAGTAGCTCAGGAGGCTGAGGCAGGAGGATCTAAAGTTCAAAGGCAGCATCAGCAACTTAGCAAGGCCCTAAGCAACTCAGTAAGACCCTGTCTCAGTGGTTAAGCACCCTTGGGTTCAATCTCAGGTTAAATGTTTTACTGTAATAATAATAGGAAAATACACAAACAAAAAGGAAAAATGAGTGGAAAGAAAGGAAATATGTAGGGCCAAGGAACATGAAAGAAGTTTACCTACTGAATGAAAATAATGAATAGTTGCTCCTACATGCTGTAGAGATTACAGTAGTTTTGGTGTATAGCCAAAGCCTTTTACCTAGCAATTTCATTATCAGAAAAGATCCTAGGAAAAGGATTGATTTACTTACTGCTCTTCAAAATTGCTTAAAATGGGGCAAATTGAAAATAACCTCAATGTCTTTACAGGTGTTGTTTAAATTATGTTTATTGACACTTTATTAATAATCTTCTTGAAGCCATCGAATTAACAATGTAGGGGGTTATTTAATCCTTTGGTAAGACAAATATTAAACTTTAATAAGTTTACTAAGCAGTTACAGAGTGGTCTGATATACAGAGTGGCCTGATATAATTTTTTTTTTGGTGCTGGGAATTCGAACCCAGGGCCTTGTGCATGCAAGGCAAGCACTCTACCAACTGAGCTATATCTCTGGCTGTTAAATCTTATTTTTAAAAATTAAATTTGTTTAAAATAAAACCCCTCACATGTTCATTTTTTTAACAAATGTTAAGCATGAAATAAAATACTGCTTTTAAATTAAGCTCTTATTTTGGGTAACTACAGAAAAGGAAATTACACTGTTCTTGAATATCTGATAATCTTATGGGTGGGTAGTTTAAATTTTTTATTGTTTTGTGTGAATTTGTAAAACAATTACAGTATAGTATATTTTCCTCCTAAGGAAGAGGACATTATGGAAATATTGGGCCTTGAGTTGAGCATTCCACAACTGAAATAAAGAACTGAACTTTTTATGGTAGAGATTGTTGCAATTTGTGTTATGTGTTAGGGGAAATAAGGAGATGAATGTTATGGCTGATGTTCTATTAGGTTAAGAAGGTTGGCTGGACAGAGAGGCTGCAGTGTCTGAACTAGTCAGCTGATTCTTTACCATCATTAGCAACAACCCAGTCTTATTTGGAATGCATTTCCTGGCATCTAAACCCCTTGAGCAACATATGCTAGAATCATGAGATCATTGTTTTCTAAATTGCTGATTTAAAACAAAACAAAACAGACACACATTGCCACAGTACAGTTTATGCAATACAATTTTGATTTCTGTTGTTTGCATACATTGTGATATTACAATGTACTGACCTAACACTCATGCTATCTTCTTCTGTTGTTTAAGCTTTACTGCAGACTTTATACAGTTTTCTTTAATTATTTTCCTTTATCTATGTCATTTGTAGAAACTGTTTATTTTGCAAACTTTCTGCAAAACTGTTTTAATGTTTAAAATTTTTTTCCTGCATCCAATGTCTGTGAATAAAAAAAGGAAAATATTGAAATGTGTAACAAAAATTAAAACTTCCTGAAGCATTGCTGATGTTTTTATATATTTGTTTCAATATTCATCCTTTATCTGTTTTAAGTTGAAATTCTATGTTGAATCTTAGTGTTACTTTTCTACTTACTAATTCATAGTAACATACTAACTCATATTTTAATGTAAGTCATAAAAACTTAGTCTGTAATAACTGCAAACTGTTCCCATCTTAACCATCAAATTTTCTTGATTGTTTCCCCACTACTGCCCGTGGTGAGCCTTACCATGTTCACCTAAATAAATTAGGACTTTCTAAACTAACAAACCTGACACTTTCTTTTCTTAGCTATTTTTTCCATTTTAAATATAATTTCGGAAACAGTAGTAGATAGTGTAGAAATGGTAGGAGCTGACTGATTAAAGTAGTCAAAGAACTTTTTTGAACAAATTTTTGAAAAACTTTGCTCCCCCAGAGGTGTGTGTGTTGATATGGGTATGTATGTATATATGTATGTTTAAAATAATATAGTATGTGTGTATATATGTATGTATGTGCAGGTGTGTATTTTAAAAATAGTTGAGACCTTAAAATATCTCGGTTTATTAAGTGAGCAGTGACTGCTGTGTGTGCAGGAGCGCCTGGAGCCTGGTGGTCTGAAGGCATCCCCTGGCATCCCTGTTAATGGAGAGCATAGCAGCCCCATTGCTGTGGCTCACTTGTGCTGGATGGCCACCAGGAGGCAGACTGTGTTTGGGAAAGTATGGAAACTCAGCCCGAGCAGTTCTTGGTCTCTACCTAGTAGGCTTCTCTGCTTTTGTGTGTACGTGCTTTCTTATACAAACAAGAACGTCTTTTGAATTTTCCTTCTCACTGGCATTATTTATATCTATTCCTGCATTTTCTTGCTCTGATGTTTCAAAAAGATCATTAATAACATTACTGGTAAAGTATGTAGGACAGTTCAAGTAAAAATTTTAATGAATATGACCAATCGGTGACTAAATTGCTGATTTCTTCTTTTGGGAAGTCTAAGCTAAAGACGGGGATGATTTATAATTTACCAATAGCAAATAACAAAGCCTCACCACCACCAAAAAATGCAGAAACATTTCCGATTATAAAGACCGTGGCATATCTATTTTTAATATCAATATTTAATTTGATTATTTATACTTCTGATGCTGGTTGGTATATTGGCTTTTACGTAGTTTGGGGAGGTATAGGGAGAGAATCATGGCATGTTACTTATTTATTTAGGACTGTGGATTAAACCCAGAGATGCTTAACCACTGGGCCACATCCCCAGCCCTTTTTTATATTTGATTTACAGAGAGGGCCTTGCTGAGTTGCTTAGGGCCTCGCTAAGTTGCTGAGGCTGGCTTTGAACTCACAATCCTCCTGCCTCAGCCTCCCAAGCTTCTGGGATTACAGGCATGGGCCACCATGCCCAGCTTGATATGTTTTTAATATTCAGAATCTGGGAGAAAGTATTTGGATTTTTAAAAATAAACTGATAAAGTAGAAAGACAACATCTAAAAGTCCATTTTTTTCACCGCATTCCTTGATTATTTGTGCTTCAGTTGCCACAGATGCAGCGTGCATCTGAACACGTTGTCTCTGTCTCACAGTGACCTGAGGCAAGTCAGTGGGTCTGTCTCTGTTGTTGACGACCTCTGATGTGACAGGCTGTGGAGTGTTGAGTGAACAGAGTGGAGGAAGTGTTTAATTATTTCCTTTCCTGTCTGTATTCTTCCCTCTTCAAACCCTAGATGCTCTATAGAATTTCTAAAAGAATAATTGCTTCCTCTCTATTTTAACAGCATGTATTAGGGTTTTCTAGTTACCAGTTTCTCCATTTCTTTTTGAGTCTTTATTTTTTAGGAAATCTTGGAAACAGGCATCCATCATTTTTATACATTGCTTTTTTTTTTTTTAATTAAAAATAACATTGAGGGGCTGGGGATGTGGCTCAAGCGGTAGCGCGCTCGCCTGGCACGCGTGCGGCCCGGGTTCGATCCTCAGCACCACATACAAAGATGTTGTGTCCGCCAAGAACTAAAAAATATTTTAAAATTCTCTTCTCTCTCTCTCTCTCTCTCTCTCTCTCTCTCTCTCTTCTCTCTCTCTCTGTCTCTCTCTCTCTGTCTCTCTCTCTGTCTCTCTCTCTCTCACTCTCTTTAAAAAAAAAAAATAACATTGAGGGCTGGGGTAGTGGCTCAGTGGTAGAGAGCTTGCCTAACAAGTGTGAGGCACTAGGTTTGGATTTCACACCACATATGAATAAGTAAATAAAGGTCCATCAACAGCTAATAAAATAAGAAAAAAAGTAACATTGAGTTCAGGCTACCCTTGGTTTTATAGAATGAACTTTAAGTGAGCATATTGCATGTGTTTCTTAATCCTACCTTTAACTTTCAACTTCTTTTGACTTTTGCTGTCATATTTTAATGTACTTTTTACAAACCACTCTGCTGAAATAAAATTAATAGGGACCAGTAAAGCTGTTCTCTGACCACATTCCTAGTCTCTAAAAGGTCACAGTAAAAGATCACCTTATGTTGCTTTTCCCCACCTGGGGCTCACACATGCTAAGCAGGTGCTCTGCCACTGAGCTGTGTCCCCAGCCCCACCTTGATACTTTACCAATGTAATAAGTGTATTTCCTATAGCACTGCATGTCTGGTTGACTGCTCCTCTGGACTATTATGTTATGCCTGGTAAAGAAATTGCATTAGCCTTTTATTCATTTTTATTTAAGTCCTAAGCACATGAGAATTAAAGTTGAACCTAAACCTTTCATCATTCTGTCATTAGCATAGTAGAATAGAAATTTTATTAAAGATTGAGAACATTTGTTGCTTGACGGTTTTTGCTTTTTTCTTTACCCAAGGCATCAGGTTCATAGGTAAAAATATGGGGCGGGGCGGGGTGGGAATGCCCAGTGTTCTTAGTGTGAATATTCCTAATTTTAAAATGTTAAATCAGGACACAGATTAATCTTACTTTTTTCCTAATTTCTAAATAAACACGAGGTATATGAGGTAGTTAATTTCCCTCCATCTTCCAAGTAGTTACAGGACCTGTGATAGCATTGGCTGTTACATAAAGCTCCTAAGACCACCCACTTTCTCCTCCCCTTTCCCATCTGATGAGAACCACAGGCCACCCCAGGCACAGTGTGATGTAACTTAGCGGCTGCTGGCCTCTGAATTTGCTAAGAGGAGATCTTATTCAGAGGAAGAGCATTGTTTTGACAACATCTGGGAGTGAAAACGGAAGCCAGGAACCCTTGGTTAGCGCTGGTTTTTTTTTTCCTTTTGTGAGTCTCTGGTGGAATGACATTAGCTATGTAGGCATGTTTTCTCTGCTGTGCCTCTTGGCCCCGAAGAGTACTGAATTTAAAAAGACAGCATGTGATAGTCCACGGAAGCAGCTTCTTCTGTGAAACCCTTCCACCTGCTCTGAAGACATGTTGTTGTCACCCAAATTCTCCTTATCCACCATCCACGTCCGGCTGACTGCCAAAGGATTGCTTCGAAATCTGCGACTCCCTTCAGGGTTTAGGAAGAGCACTGTTATTTTCCATACAGGTTAGTCTTGCCAAGATCTCTGCTGAGTGTTGCATGGGGGACATCTTGATTAACTTGCAGATGTTTATCAGAGATGTTTAAGAAGACAGATAATTAGGGAAATAGAGCTCTCTTTAATGAAAGAAGTCAGCTGAATTGGTGAAAATAAGCAGTTTTTTCTTGGTGTTGCACTTTGTTTGCAAGTGGACATGTGCTCTGTTTGTGTTTAGGGGATGCAGAATCGTTGCCTTGGTGCTCCCGGCTCTTTTCTCTGCCACCAACCAAATTTGTAAAAACCAGTACCTATTAAATTACAATTGACTTCAGATGATTTTGGAAATGGAACACAAGTAAATCAAAAAGACCATTTCTCTTTTTATTAAAAAGGGAGATAAGAGGATTTCTGTAATTCTTCATTTTTGTCATTTCTCATTGAGATTGATAGGCTATTTTAATATCCTGAAAGATTTCTATGTTCTAAACAATTATGAAATGAAATATCCTGATATTTGTGGGGAGCTAACAAGCAAACCCCAAATTTAGTTTTCCAATCTTGTTAAGTAAAAAGGGTTTGCAATCACAGAATACTGCCCCTGATGTTTATGTTCTCATCTGATATTTCCTTTTCTGTGCCCAAGATGGAAATAAACTCCGTGTGTATTTTAGGCATACGTGAACCTGCCAGCTCACTTGCAGGGGATTTGGTTGCCTGGTGCTGCTGCCTCTTGTGCCAGATGATAATTACAGCTGTGGTCAGTTAAGTTGCTCTCGGCTGTGAAGACCAGGGTGCTCTTCCCCTTGTTTTGGGCTGGTTGGTGTTGACTTTGATAGGACATGTCCTCTTGTTTTTCACTTTGCTCTGTCCCTGGTGATTTTTTTCAGCTGACAGTTTTCCCAGAGGCATCTGCCTTCTCTGTGGGATGATTCTCATCTTTTCCAACACCTCTTTCTCAGGTTTCATAACTCCCCTTGCCCTGTCATTTGCCTTTGGCGGTCTTTCCCTCTGGGTCTGAGCTGAGGGCCGGAGGTAAATGAGGTGAGCTCCGAGGGACACAGTGGCCTTTCCTCTCCCAGCCCCAGTACCCCTCTCACTCCTTCAGCCTTAAACATGAAAAGGTGAGGGGTTGGGAGTGTAGCTCAGCCTCAGGCCCTGGGATCAATCCCCAGCACCCCTCAAAAATAAAAATTGAAATGAATTTTAAAAAGTGGGGAAAATTAACAATAAATGGGCGCTCTATATTTGTAGTAATTTATCTGGAATAATGCCAAATAGCTTTTAATTGTAACAAGTTTAAAAGTATTGTAATCCATATACCAGGTTGAAAAGAGAAACAGTCTCCAGAAGGCTCTGGGGTCCTGAGTGGAGCTCTGTCCAACCCAGGCTCCTTGTCCTCTCCACAGAGCATCCACCCTCATAGTTCCTTGGGTATTATTCTCACTTTCTAATCATATAATCTAATCTAATCATATAATCATATGCAAACCTATATATTGATAATGTATAAAAATAGGGCTTTTATATCTTTTTTTGTTATACAGAACTGGAAGCATAGTATATAACTTCTGTACTTTTTTTTTCTTTTCCTCTTCTCTCCCAGTGCTGGGGATTAAACCCCGGGCCTCAGGTAGGCTAGGCAAGTACTGAGTCACACCCCAGCCTCCTATAGGATGTTTTAATATTAATATATCTCAGAGTTTCATGTTAACACATTAAACATGTTAATATATGCTCAGGTGCCTCATTGTTTGTGATAGTCCTATAATAGCCATTGTTGGCGGAACATAATTTATTTAACCAGCTATTAGTTGACATTTTTAGGTGATTGTGGTACTTCTGTGAAGCAAATAGCTTTCCAAGAAAACCTGAGCAAAAGAGACAAGGCTTTAATTACCCAAGTTTAGTTAATATTGATTTTTAGATATATTTTATTTTCCAAATTTCTGTAATAATATCTTCAAAAATTTATTTGCTTGCAGTTATAGCTTTTAGAATGCATATATAGCAGTGATCTAGTCTACCTTATTTTGCACCAGGAAGTCCAAGGCCCAGAAAAGTGAATTAACTTGCCCAAGGGTACACAGTAAGTGGCAGAAATGGGTCTAAAACCTGGGAGCTCTGTTTAGAATTTCCAACTTTCAGGTTTTTCTGACTTTGAATGTTATAATTCTGTTAAAACGAGGGAATGGTAGTGACATTTTTAAAAAAATGATATAGAAAGAGTTGTGTAGAAGAAACATTTTAAAATTATGTAGAAAATGTATTTCTACTTAACTCCCAATAAGAGTCTTAAGAGCTTATCCATATTATGTCATTTTAAGGTTGGAGAAATCCTCCCAGATACGTATATTGAAACCATTGCATTTATTCTTAAATGATCTGAAGGCAGTAACTTGTTTGTATTCTTAGTAAAGGAAGAGGTGTTGGTTGCCTTAGTGGCAGTGCTGTTGACCTGGATTCCAAGAGTCCTGGGTCAGAGCTTTGGTTCTACCAGTAACTAAGTGAATGGCCTTGATCACCTAACCTCACAAGGCTGCAAAATAAAGGGCTTGAATTAAGATGTTTCCAGGGTCCCCTTAGCTTCAAATTTTCTGCATTTTCTGCCTGTAGATTTTAAAACCCTGGTTATATCACCGCATCTGAAAATTCGTCTTTTCTAATTACCTCCTAAGCTCAGCTAATATTCTTCATTCATCTATTTAGTTCATGACACCATGTTTCTCCCCTATCTGGTTATCAAACTTTATTTATCCACAGCCAATTGATCACAAGAATGTAAGACTTCATCCTCTGAAATCTCTTATTTGTTTTTACCCACTGGCACTACCCTGGTTCAGGCATTTAAGTATTTGAAATTGCTCCTCTTATTAATAAAAACAGGGAAAAATATTGACAATTTCCTATCATCTGCCCAAATGTAGTCTGGGCTATCTGAAGGGTTTTATTTTTGTTCTGTGCCACCAGTCCTCCCTCAGCTTGTACACTGTCTTTTCACATTGCAGGACTAAAATCAGTCTTTTGCATAAATATCTGTCAGACGTGTTCTATGTGCGAGGCACAAGACCAGGTCCCACATTGGCCCTACCTCCACCCAGCCCATAGTTTAACAGAAGGAGTCAGACCTGGCAGGTGGGACAGTGCAGTGGTAGGGTGTGGACCAGGCTCACAGGCAGCTCTCAGTAGGTGGAGCTACCCTCATCAAGGACTTCATAAAGAAGCCATGTCATTTAAGTTGCCCCCTCGGGAATTAGCTGAGAAATTAAAAGTATTCCAGATGGAGGAAATAGCTTGTGATGGCCTGGAGGTGATGGAGGGGGTGCCTCTTTCAAGGAAAAAAAAAAAAAAAGGAATTGTATTTCCTGAGTAGAAAATCTGGTGAGAAAGAGGGGATGGCGAGGATCGACACCCAGTCAGAACATGGGAGCTGGGCCCTTTGGTATACTGTTTTTGAGCAACACCATTGATGAAGTGTGATGTTGGATACAGGTTAAATAGGGGTGAGAAGAGAAATAGAGAATTTTTCAGGAGTCTCCTGTGATGTTGAAGCATGTCGGGCATGGATGAAGATGTCTGGGGCAGGGAAGTGCAGAAGAGATTTCACTGACTACTCAGAGTGCTGGCATGATCTCTTGCTACAAGCATTAAGCTCAGTATATTTCAGAATTTTACCCAGCCTATTAGTTCCAATTTTATAATGAATCAGTATGGGGAAGAGAATTTTCTAAGTAGAAATAGTCATCACCACTTAGAATTCATTTTTTCTGTGAAGCTGGAAATACTTGTATTAATTATTATGAGTAGTGTCATTGGAACCTCAGAGTTAATGTTCTTTGACTTAAGTCAATTTACTGCAGTAAGAAGTAAAAAATTCTTTTTGATGAGCTAGTGAGATTAAAAGTGATGGCAGGAGCAAAAAGGAGTGGTGGATGTGTATGTGTATTGAAGGGCAGAAGTGTTATTAGAACAAAATATTTTCATGTACTTAAAAGTAGTTTGAAGAGAAGCATTTTGACTGTATATTAGGATCAGGCAGAATGTGAATAAATTTGTTTAATTAGGATGAACTTCATCCAATTATATTCTTATATTTGGTATTCACTATTAAACTGTCAAGTAGGACTGCTTTTAGGTGCAAAAAATAGCTTAACTAAGAAGTAGCTTATTTGTCTCACCTAAGAAAAAGGAATCATGATGTTCAGTAGATCAGTAATGTCAGGATCAACATCTCTACTTTTTCTCTTAGTCCTTTCCTTATGACTATGGCCTCTTGATCTCACAATAGCTGCTTTGGACAGGAAGAAAAATATATAGGGATGGGAGTGATATCATGTCCCTTAAGCTTGCATCTCATTGATTAGCTCCCAGTCACATGGCTGTCTACCTTCAAGGAAGGCTGGGAAATTGAATGTTTTGACTTTTCTAGTCTCTCTAGTACTTGATGTGTGTTTTATGGTTTCTGCCCCAGAGATGGTAAAAGTTATTTCTCAGAAGCCATTATTGGCCACTTGAAAATGAGGGGCACATATTATTTAACAAGTCAAATCTTGCAACAGGTCTGTTTTTCTGTTTAAAATTAATTTTTTGGTAATTACCTATTTGTACTTATTTCAAGTAAATTTTGAAGCTGCTGTTTTCACAAATACTAATTAGAAAATTTGAAACATTTGACTTTGCTCACTTAAGTGAGTTTTTTTATTATAAAACAATACATTGAGAAAAAAATGTTCTCAACTTTAGATGTGACTTATACAATTAATATTTTATTAATAGTGCATTTATGGTGGTTATTCTGTCCATGCATTATTAAGGTGGTAGTGACTAAATTTCAACTCTGTTTCTCTCACTACAAAATGAAGACATCAGTGAAGCTACATAGCTTCGTTGTATGTATTGCAATTAAAAAAAAATTTTTTTTTAGTTGTATATGGACTCAGTGCTTTTATTTGTTTTTATGTGGTACTAGGATCGAACCAGTGCCTTACACTTTTGAGGTAAGTGCTCTACCACTGAGCTACAACTCCAGCCTCTGTATTGCAATTTGTAAAAAGATAAGATTTAATAATTTGTAGAACACAAAGACCCAAGTTCAAGAGTAACAGATAAAAGATGTAACCTTCCACCACCTCTTTGTTATCTTGCTGTGAATCCAGATTCTTCTTTTTGGATTCCTTGGAAGCAGACTTGACAGTTTTCCTGGTCTCTTGACATACATAAGTGTAAGGGCAATTTAGTAAGATATGGTGTTATAAATGGCATTATGCTACAAACATTGCCATAGATTGACAGACGCCCCTGTAGCTATAGCTTTGCTATGATGTGAGGGTCTGCCTTTCCTAGTTACAGCATTCTAATTTAAAAAGCAGTTAAGTGTTAAATGACTTTTCATTATAAACAATATTTTGGTAAGTTTTTTAAAGTTCAAAGTTGAAGCTGGGCATGGTGATGCACTCCTATAATCTCAGTGACTCAGGAGGCTAAGGGAGGAGGATTGCAAGTTCAAGGCCAGTCTCAGCAATTTAGCAATACCCTAAGCAACTTAGTGGAACCCTTTAAAAAAAAAAAAATTAAAAGGGCCTGGGGATGTTGCTCAGTGGTAAAATACCCCTGGGTTCAATCCCTAGTACTGAGTGGGGTAGGGGGAAGGTTGAAAGAGAGAGAGCCAATACATCTTAATCTGACAGGTTTTAGATGGGTAAAAAATGTTTTACTGCACTGAGTTGTGTTTTAATGTATCTACATGCACACAAAAATGGAAATTAAACCAAAAATTAAGGTTTGGATTTGGATTCAAGAGCATAGCAGTGTTTTTCATCAGGTAACAATACAAGAATATGGTAAACTATACATAGGAAATGCTAATTTAATTAGAACAATTGAAATATTTCAGTAGTTGAATTTTCATTAATAGAGAATCATTCTGTATATAGAATAATATGTATTATACTTTTTGTTATCTCTAACACATATTTTGAAGCAATGGATATGATTTTAAATGTATTTAATGTTGAGTATTATCTTTCTGTATTTGTCTTAGGTAATACTTTGGGTTATTTTAGCACATTAGGATCCCTATAAACTGAGCAATTATATAACTTTTGGGAGAATCAAGACTAATAGAGCTTTCTTGTGGGTGCAAGGTTTGCCTTTTTCCTATTGCTCACTAGTGACCTGAGATCTAGGCACTGCCCTCTTAACTGGTTAGTATTTTAAGAATGTTGTTTTCTTTTTGTTATTGTTTCTGTATGATAGCTATTTCTAATGTTGGATGTTTTAATTGGCTATTTTAATTTTAGTTCCTAAGATAGTCTGTTGTCTTTAATACACAATAATGAGGTGTGGGGTTTTTCCCCCTTTTAACCCACTTTGGAGTATTTGCCCCCCCCCAACCTACCCACTCAGGTTATATATCTGCATGTGTCTTGGTTCAACCATGCTGCTTTTGGGGGGAGGTTCTGTTAGAAAAAAACATGATTGCAACATGTCTGGGGACATGGGGGTACCATATGTGTCTGTGGAGTTATGACCCACGGGTTCTGGCCTTGTTGGCACTGTGGTGACACCACCTGAAATGGATAGCTCAGATGTGAAATTCGGGAGAGACAATACTTGAAATCATAAAATAAAAAGGGCCCTGGAGGCAGTAATTGTAAGGAGAAAGGTTTTGAAGACTTCCCTTCTTACTTTGGGACCAGTTCCTACTGGTGATAATATTGTTTCTGGTACTGTATTCATCCGTGTGTTAAATTTAAAAGGATCCTTTTTTGATGCATGTTATTGCTGTTGGAATTTTTTTTAAATATTTAATTTTTTTTTTAGTTATAGCTGGACACAATACCTTTATTTTGTTTATTTATTATTACATGGTGCTGAGGATCGAACTCAGGGCCCCACACATTGCTAGGCAAGTGCTCTACCGCTGAGCCACAACCCTAGTCCTGTTGTTGAAATTAAAAAAAAAAAAATGCTTGGTTTAGCCGGGCACAGTGGCACATGTCTGTAATCCCAGTGGCTCAGGAGGCTGAGTCAGGAGGATCTCGAATTCAAAGCTGGCTAAGCAATTTAGCAAGGGCCTAAGCAACTTATTGAGATCCTGTCTCTAAGATATGAAAAAAGGGTTGGAGATGTGGCTCAGTGGTTAAGTGCCTCTGGGTTCAATCCCTGGCCCCCAAAATAAGTAAATAAATAAAAAAATAATATGAAAAATGCTTGGCATAAGCAGACTTTATAATACTAAGCATGTTTTTAGGTACCTAATAAAATTGGTGAGCCCAAATGATCTTGAAACAAAGAACATAGATGTATAAGAAGGCTACTGTTGAATATTTTAGGCTGAGAAACCATAATTAGTATGATAATAAAGGGAAAAGCTAGGATAGGTAGCTACTATCTTATGAAATAGCAGTGTGTTGAACCAACATATTGTTCTCTATAACTTGCACTGTTTTCTGAGAAAAGACCTATTCAGTTTAATATACAATGTGAATAAACATAACTCAATTATGTGTTTCCTGATTTAAATTAAAATTTACATTCTTAATAAAATTGTTACATTATTGGAATGAAAATACTTTTGTCTTTGGAATATTTAATGTTAATATAAAATTCTAGGGCTGGGGATACAGCTCAGTTGGTAGAGTGCTTGCCTCACATGCACTAGGTCCTGGGTTCAATCCCCAGTGCCACCAAAAAATATATATATATATAAAATTCTATTACTTGCACATATTTCTTGTTGTTTTCTGCCTTTATAGTATGTTCCTTTTAAGATGGAAACAAATCCAAAAAGTCAACACAGTAAGATGGGCTTTAAGCTATTGAGAAAGCCATCTGATGGAGGGAGGCAGTGCCTTCTTCCAGGACTTCTGAAGGAAATGAATTTGTGTTCTTCTTTTGATATTGCTAGTCTATTTTAGGTACGCAAGAACATGAGAATCCAGCTTTCTTCCTGCCAAGCTACATAGAAAATGTTTAAGATCAACTTTGGACTATTTGGGTTTCTTCCAAGAAAAATTTTACAAGCATAATTAACCCAAAACAGTAATTTTTATGTGAATTTCCCTTCTATTTTCTAATCTAATTTAGCTTTTAACACAAAAACAACAACAACAAAAAAGCAAAACTGTTAACACCTATAATATAGCTCATGGCAACAAATCCTACCAATATAGTAAAGTAAAAATGTAAATGATGATCTGGGGGTATAGCTCAGTGGTAGTGTGCTTGCCTAGCATGCCCTAGATTCAATCCCCAAGACAGGGGGGAAAAAACAAACAAACAAACAACTACTAAGGATTCCTAAAGTCCCCTTTCTCTAAAGAATTTCTTGGTTGGGTAATTTTAAAACTCTAAACACTAGTACTTTCCTGAACCTGTGTTGGTCCGTATTAAGCAAATACCACACCTACCTACGAATAGAAAAATGTTACATGTGTCTCCTAAATTATGATTACTAACTTTTCAGAGCAAACAAATAATGAAAAGAACACTAGAAAGTTTCATATAAATTTAAGCTAGTATTTATAACACAAATAATAATAAAAAATGTTTTGATAATGTTATACAAGTTACCATGGGTTCATTGTTAAATTGCTACAACCTGAATGAGTCTTCATATTTGTTGGTTAGAGGCCATCTACAAGACAATGGGAAATAAGGAGCCAATTGCACCTAGGAAAAATTATATGACTGCTGATTAAATTTAGAAAGCAGGTAAGATTAAAATAGATTGTTTTTAGAGACTCAAGAGCAGAGCATAGAGAATGTCCTAACACCTTCTTCTTCACATCCCACCCCAAACTCTTTCCCCTCTCTGCCCTCGCCCTCATTCCTCTTGCTAATCTCCTCCTGATGTTATTTCCTAGCTGGAAACCTGTGACTCACCCTGGATGCCTCTTGATCCAGCTGGCCACGCAGTCCTCCTCTTCTCCCTCAGGAGCAAATTCCTCTTTTCCTGCCTGCTCTCAGTACCAGGGGCCCTGGAGTTTCTCTTCTGAGCCTCCCTCCCAGCCTCTCTGCTTCTGGTCTTGCTCCCTCAGGTCTTCCTTTCCATACCTCCAGGACCCCGCTCAGCATTCTCTGTTTCCTACAAGATGAAACCTTGCATGGTGCAAATGCTGTCTTCCCTGTGTGTTTCCAGCAGTTTCATTTTACTTTAATTTTGGGATTGCTGCCTGTGTCATGATACCAGGGCATCCCCTGTGCCTTTGTGTTTGCTGGCTTTACCTGCCTGAAATGCCCTTACCCTGACTGTCCTCTGCCTGCCTGTCTATCTGCCAAATGTCCTTAAAGGACTATGCCCCTGGGAACTCTGCTCCAGATCTAGGCATTTCCCTGCTAGTGCCCCCACCACACTGTATAGATTAGTACCTAATTAGCAAATCATGTTGCCACTATTGGCATATTTCTGTCTCTGCTAAACAGAGAGCAAGGACCAGTTTGGCTCATATTATCTTAACTTCATGTAAATCCCATAGACACTTACAGAAAGAGCAGTAGATATTTGGGTGACCATTTCATAGTTTGATACTCCCTTTTATTAGAAAATATTTTCCAGTAATTCTCATTTTAATGCTTTGCTTTCATGATAAACACCCATCATCAAATGCTAAGGAAACACTGATTGAAAGAAATTGGGTATCTCTATTGGGGCTTTTAGACACATAGGTTCATATTAAGGCAGAAAGGAGTGAATTGGCTGTCTGCTCAGGCTGGTAGAGACTCATGACCTACATTTTATTAGACAACACTAGTTTTCAATGCAATATGTAGTGAAAGCACATATTACCCAGTGCCTGTCACCTTTGTACAAGGAGGTTGATGTTTGAAAGTTGAAGAGGATGACACTAGGGAAAACCTGTGTCAGCAGGGTCCCAGGTATTGACCTACTTCAGACGCAGCATTGCCCCCCCCCCCCCAACCACCACCACCATGATGCCTCCCTGGCCCCTGAGGCACCAGGGCAGGTTCACCAGCACCTTATCAATGCTATCATGGTAGATTTTGGTAAACAGTTGGTGAGTAATTGAGTGGCTCAGTAAGTACAGAAACTAGTTAACATTATTGAATCCTGCATTTAGTGTTGTGTTTCATGGAACCCAAGGCAAATTCTCTTAGTAGTCATGAGTCCAACCTGATTTTAATAACTTGGAAAACCAGCAGATTCAGTAAAAGTGTGGCTTGTTTAGGATGAAAGTGTCCTCCTCTATGACCGACCTGTCTCTCTCAAAAAGTATCTGAAAAATGGGCCTGTTCCTCTTTGCCCAAGTACTTTCTTAAGACAATAAACCAGTTCACTGGGTTTCTGAGCAGAAAGAACAAAGATGGCAAAGAGTGTTATTATTCAGCTGTTTCAATTGAGCAAATGTCTTTGATTCAAGTGTTTTTGTGATGGAGGTTTCATTTTCATTAAAATGAATCCCATGTAAAGTTGAATCAATTGTCTTGTTGAGAGAAATCTGAATTGATGTAGAAGTTAACATTTAATTTTAAGGTTTCTTATTAAATTGATTCTTTGAAATTGGAACATAATATAGTAAACAAAATAGTTTATTTTGATAATGCAGCTGTTTTTTAAAAAATAGTCACATCCCAATAAATATGTAAGGGCATGTAAGCATAGAAGGGCAAAGTCTGGCTCATATTATCCTTAACTTCATGTAAATAACAGATCCCACAGTATTTAAGGGAAACCCGTGGCTTTTCAGTATTATGAAGAATCCTATTTATTTGAGTCTTTAGAGCTTTGAGCATCATCAGAGATTTCTGCATCATCTCTGATCTTCAGTTGAACCGGGAGTGAGAAGAGAGGGAAGGATATGCAAAGTGGGTCATCAGCTGCCACGTGGTACAGTTTTGTCCTTGGGGAGCACAGTATGTGGAGCGGAAGATTGAGGTCACAGCATGCTTTTCTAACTCCAGGTAGAGGGCACTGTGGACAAATGAAGACATGTTCTCTTAGAATAATATGTCAGTGTGTTCTTTCTTCCTTAATTATAAATCTAGTCCAAGTCCCTAATAAAACCCTGTTATTTAGATTCCTGTCTACTCCCCAAGAAGGATTCTGAACAGATTATATCTTCTTGATGGCTAAGTGTTAAATACAAAGTGCTCAAAATTCATTTAACCATTTTTTTTTAAATAATGTTTACATTTTGATTTTATATGTAACTTTTGAGTAGGTAATACATTTACCCTATGGTTTAAAAGTTTAAAAAAAAAAAAAAAAGCTTTAGGACATCTTTTACCTCTCTGGTTCCTGTTCCCTAATCTCAAAAGTTAAACATTTTTAGTATGTATTCTATAATATTTGTCATAAATTTATAAGCAAAAAAGCAAGAATCTTAGTATTTTCTCAAAAAATGTTAATATTAAAAAGTTCCTTCAGATTTTGTAAATAATTGTCATCTGGCAGTTTTAAAACTGATATCGTGTTAAATAATAATAGTTGAGAGAGAAATTCTAGAAAGAGAATCAGATGTTATTAAGAACTCAAGAAATGATAAAGCAATTATCAAAAATAAATGAATTTAAGCCTGGAGTGATGGCACATGCCTGTAATCCCAGTGACTGGGGAGGCTGAGGCAGGAGGATTGTGAGTTCAAAGCAGCCTCAGCAAAAGTGAGGCGCTGAGCAACTCAGTGAGACCCTGTCTCTAAATAAAAGAGAAAATAGGGCTGGGAATGTGGCTCAGTGGTCGAGTGCCCCTGAGTTCAATCCCTGGTACAAAAAAAAAAAATTTTTTTTGAGTGAGTATTGGTGGGACACAGAACAATGATATTAGGAGAATAAACTTGTATCTAACCTGAATATACTAAAACAATATTTTGTTAAGTTTATTGCAAAAATTTTAATTTTTGTTTATATAATGTTATGTCTACACCTAATCCACTTTCCAAAGCATATGAGAACAGCTGAGACTTGCTTAAGAGGCCTGGAGGATTCTGACTGAAACAATCCCACAGAGGCTGTCTATACCTAGGGAAGTTCTTCTATATTCATGAGCCTTCCCTTCCCTACCTAGGTTACTGGAAGGATAAAAAGAGAGGGAAGCCAGGGTCAAAGCACACCTCTGTAGTCCTGGCTACTCAGGAAGCTGAGGTAGGAGGATCACTTGAGTCCAGTAGTTTGAGGCCAGCCTGGAAAACGTAGTAAGGCCCCCATTTCAAAAAAGAAAGGGAAAGTGAGAATACTGAACCTGTAAAACACAATTATTACATATTATCTGGCAAATACAATTTCTTAGAACATTTAGGAAATAACATAAAATAAAGAAATACTATTCTTAGATATTTTGACAGGTTGTTAAATATTTGTATTATGTTTAATTTATATAATAAGTGACTAATTTGTTCTTCTGGACTATAATATGACACTATCAGTTGGATATATTCTCCATCTGCTAGGAAAGTGGATATTATTAATAAGCAACTTAATAACTACTATCCATAGTGAGGCACAATGGCACATACCAATCCCAAGGACTTGGGAGGCTGAGGCAGGAGGATTGCAAACTTGAGACCAGCCTCAGTAATTTAGCTAGATCTTGTGTCAAAATAAAAAAGGGTGGGGATATAGCTCCATAACAATGCACCCTGGGTTATATCCCCAGTATCAAAAAAAAAAAAAAAAAAAAGCCTATTACCAGTAAAGAATTGTGGATAGTTTCCCCTTCTCTTCAAGTATTAATAAAACACAATGGATATTTTAGTATTTTAGAACTAAGGATTATTAAGTATTGATACAAATGTGAGTTGTTTAACCATGTGCAGAAACCACAGAAAATAAGAGCCTTTTTTCTGTTTTATACTTGAAAAGTATATTGAGTATTTTGCCATTGGTTCTTGGAACATGAATACCAAGGTTGCTTTGTTTATTTTCCTTCAAACAATCACAGTAGTGGTTTGCTTCTCCCTGAAAACTTAAGAGAAAATAATCACTGGCTGCTGCTTGAAGTTGTCTTCAATTTGTTTACCACAAAATGCAGATGCCACAGAATGTCTGTCGGGATAAGGAAACGTTTATTTGTTTGTATCTTTTTTTTTTTCTTCAGATTTAGATTTGTTTTGATCATTTGGCCTGTTTATTTCAAGAAGCTAAGCTGCTTGTTTCCTGTTTTTCCAATTCTGTTAGATTATTTAAAGTGACTGGGACATTTGGAATGGTTCCAAACTGAACAGTTTTTCATTTAAAATAGAGTTATTCCCCGGGGCAGGATGGCATAGGAAGTGAAGAATCACTTAGTGTGACATCTTAGGTGGATTTGTAGTGTTAGCAAGTGCTTTAAAAAAAATACCTCACCCACCCTTATTGCTGCTTGCTGGGGGAGGGGAGAATGAAGCTCGCCTTTTGTAGAAAATGGAATAGTATGGTCAAGCACATATCTCTTCTTAACAGTGAACTTAAAGGGGCAAAATGTGAGTAGATTTTCAATTAAGTGCTGACTTATTAGAGACTCAGAAATGGCACATCTGCAGTATAAATCTTTGAAATGACCGGGCCATCAGCACGGCAAGGGTGAGGCATTTGTACAAAATGTACAGGAGAAGGGAAAGATCTTTAAAGTCCAGTCATTTGTGTTTTTCTTTCAACATATGTAATCAGAATAGTAGTCACTATCAGGTTTCTCTACCAATTTAACTGCAAAATTGAAAGCTATGAAGCCAACATTATTTTCCAACCAAATTTCATGTTTCTTGGTTGCTAGATCCAAACTAATCTTTAAAAGTCAGCAACTGTAGCCTTAGTCTGCATTTACAAATTCTAAACATCCAGATCTTTGATCAACCCCATTCTCATCCATATGCGTTCCTTGTGTAAACATCACATAAATGCATTTTTGCGGCTTATCAAGTTGTTTTTGAACCCATGTGTTGGTGATTAGAAAAGTTAACCTCACACATCCTTGTGCCTGTATTAATTCCTTTCACAGTTGAAAAGGGCAGACAAAAGAATCCCCGAAGTTCATGCATCCAGACACAGACATCTCCAGATGTACTGTCCTCGGAAAAAACACTGGAGTTGGCTCGATATAAAACAAAATGTGAAAATCAGAGTGGATTTATCCTGCAGCTCAAGCAGCTTCTTTCCTGTGGTAACGTCAAGTTTGAAGCCTTGACGGTTGTGATCCAGCACCTCCTGTCCGAGGTAAGGAAGTGTGGCCTCCACTCTGGGTCTTCTTGCTCACTGAGGCAGGGGTGGGGCAAAATGGGGGAAGATTGGGGGCACATGCCCTTGTGAATATGCCTGAGTTAATGAGCGGAACTATCCAGTATAATTCCTCCAATTCTGCTTTTGTTTACTTAATTGATACCCGAGTTCCTCTCCTGAAATTTAGAATGGAAACATTTTCTTAGTATGTCCTTTTCTCCCCAGTCTCTTGATTAGAATGACAATATTCAAAAAAGATAATTGCCTGTGGTACTCTTAGTGCACCTATAATAGCATTAAGCGCCCCCTCCCAGTTCATTTTTTTTTTGTCTAATTATATGCAGCTTTCCAATATCACACTTAATTTAATGCTTTCAAAAATGAGGTTGGTTATGTTTATGGGTCAGATAACTCTTTTTGAGATAACTCCCAGAATCACATCTGGAGACTCTTCAAAGTTTCCATCCATTCCTAAAATAATCTGTGGTATGTCGGAAGCAAAGCAGATTTTCTTTGTTTACTTACTCTTCCCTGATATTCTTAAACAGGGATGTTAATTCAGGAACTGGTTAAAATTTATAGAGAAACCAAGTTTAACTGAACATTTGTTAAGTGAACATTGCAGACATAATTCTTTAGATATGTTTTAATCACAGTTTTAAAGGTGGATACCTTCCTTTCTCAAAAGAAGAAAACTGTTCAGTTTTGTTCTGTAGGTCAGTGGTCAGTTCAACACAGTAAACCCATAGTGATCTTAATACAGAGGCCACTGTGATGCGGATGCCCACCTAGGGAGGGGAGACAGAGGTGAATAAGACTTGGCCTGTGCCTTTGAAGAGCTATGAGACTAGATAACAGTTTAGACCAATACTTGATGAATATTTTGCAATTTTGTCTTTTATATAAATATGGATATTGGTTATATACAAATATATAATGTCCATATCAATATTAATTAAAATCTATACAGATAAAGCTACTAAACATTACATATATGATATATTTTATGTGTATGTGGGTGGGTGGGTGGGTGTGTGTTTTGCCTGAGATTCAGCCCAGGGCCTTGCACATGCTGAGCAGGCACTCTACCACTGAGCTGCATTCTCAGCCCCTTGTGCGTGCGTGCGTGTGTGTGCGTGTGTGTACACATACGTGTGTATCTTTTGCCCCTGAGGGGGAAGTAAAGACATTTACCTAGTTTTTTACTTATGGTAGTATATTGTGTTTTGGGTACTCTTTAATATGTAAGAAAGGAATTCAAGAATTAGTTTATGTAACCAAGTAGGATAAATTAGGAACCACAGAGGGAATGTTTAGTTTTTCTATTCAGAGATAAACCAGTGATTTCATTTTACTGCATCCAGCTTAACAGCACCATCTTCAACTCTTCTCTCCTTTATCCTCCTACGTAAGTCAATCATGAGGTCTTGTGAGCTCTCAACTCCGGGTTTCTCCCCTTCATCCCATCTTTGCCATTCCTGCCAATTGTCCTCCTTGTTCAGCCCCCAAACAACTAACTGTCCGCTTGGTTCTGATAGCAACTTCATAACCAGCCTTTATGCCTGTAAGCTTTCTCCCCTATAATCTCTCCCCAACACTACTCCCAACTTCATTGTTCCAAAGCTTTCCATTCTGCTGATTAAACCCCCCGGGGTATCTCCATTGTCTACAACTGATCTGGCCAATAGGATAGCCTCTAGGAGGCCATTGAGCATTTGTAATGTAATCAATCTGAGTTGAGTGTGTGGTGAATACATATGGATTTTTAAAACTTTGAATGAAGTGAAAGGACCTGAAATGCCTCATTATTAATTTTTATAGTGACTGTCAAAGTGGTATTGATAAATATATATTCAGATTGAGTAAAATATTATCTGTTTAAATTTTTTAAAAGATGTGGCTTCTAGAAAAATTTAAATTACATACACAGCACATCATATTTGTTTTGGACACCTCTGGTTTACAAGTTGGAATGTAAGGTTCTCTATAATTTGTTACCAGCTGCCATATATATAT